>NC_071100.1:1507500-1802500 GCF_024256425.1 Clarias gariepinus | reverse complement strand
TGTCCACGGCTGAGCGGAGTGTGTGCGGCGTGTGTGTGCATGGCGAGCGTCTCCCTCCAGAAGTGCTGCAAGACGTGAAACACAGCGCCAGCGCTGGGCTTCAGAGATGAGAACCAGTGCTTCTGGGCGTCCCGCTCCTGCAGGGTAACAGCACTGAAGATGAAGCAGGATGACTCTGTGCTGACGTGTGTGACGCGGGACAGCGGGAGCAGGAGGAGTGCACCTCCGTCTCCACCTGGGCTGAAGCGGACGGCGCTCGGGGTCAGAGTAAGGCGTCCGCTTGTCCAGCGCTTCTCGCTGTTAAGGTAGTAGGAACACAGCCAGCTGTGAACCGGAGGCTCGCCGTCCATCACGCTGGGAAAACCTCCACGACGTCAGGATCGATGGGAAGAAACCAGAAGATGCAACTCCACCTCCTTGGGGAACCACACACACAAATGACTGTCTTAACCGTAATATTATAAACATTCAAAAACTCAAAAGATTCCATATAGTTCCCTAAAGATAGAAGGTAAAGATCTTAAGAAAAACCCTAAAACAAAAACAACAGTTATAGAAAGGCAGAACTATCATACAGAGATCTCTTGAGGAAACCAGACAAACCTGTTTCTTTACCAGAGAAGTAGAACCAAGTACCAAGCATAACCTGTTAATATGGTTGCTGATGTTTGGAAAGGGGGGGAACCCATAATACTTCTGTTTTAAACCTTTCAGTAAATGTTCCAAATAGAGCCTTCTACAAGACCAGAAGTCATTCTGGAACATTTGTAGGAAGGGTTCTAAACAGAAGCTGTAAAAAGACCTAGAACTATCTAAAGAATCCCTGAAGAAAAGAACCCATTTTTCTGTGGAGTATAAATGGTGATGGTTGCGGTTTGAAGCACAGTTTGTTAAACCTTGTAGCCCTGTTTAGAAAGGCTTCCAAGTAAAATTATTGGGAAATTTTCCTCAAGGGGTTTCTCAGTGTGTTCCTCGGAAAAGCAACAGAAACAGAAAGGGTTTAAAAAAAAATATTGCCTGTTAGATAATCATTTAAAGAAACCAGGAGAAACCATTTGTTTTTGGAAAGTAGTATATAAAAGGAAAAATTTCCCTTGGAATCCTTGGTGTGAACTCTACAGCCTCTTTTCCACCAAGGTGGTCCAAGAACTAGTTCGGAGCCAGTGCCAATTCTTGAATGTTTCTGGATTATTAGGACAGTCAAAGCACCATTTATCAGACAGAAAAAACTGTTCCATAGTGGTACCAACACTTTGCTTCACCTTACAAAATACAGCTTATGTCAGTGACTGGGGGCGGGACTATCACTACCAACCATAAGTTTGTGACCAAAATCTTTTTAGAAAAATGGACTCAATATGAAACAGAAATGCTTTCTAGTAAGGATAAAGTCAGGTGAAGTGCTCGCAAAGCTATGGTGAAGTTCAAAATTGTTGTTGCTGTGCTTGCCACTGGCATTTTTTGCCGCTAGCATTACTGCAAAAATGTATGCATTCCTGCTAGCACCATCATTCCCACCATCATTCCCGCTAGCATTGCCATCATAATTTCTGCGAAAGTACAGACGTACATATAACATGATGCAATAACATTACCTTCTAGCCCATAGAAAACCAAAGCCAGTTCTTAGAAGGCTGGATACTGAATTGGCTCCGAGCCAGCACTAGCACCAGACATGAACTAGCACCTGGTTCAATTTGGTGCGAAAGGTTTTTTTTTTGCTTCACGAAGGGTATAACGACACAACAAGTCCAAGTAGGCCTTTACTGTCATTTTAACCATATATAGTCCAGTACACAGTGAAATGGAACAACATTCCTTCAGGAACAAGGTGCTACATACAACATAAATCAACAACATAATTTAACAAAAAACTAACAAGCTAACTAAAAAACCTGCACCATTTTGGCTCCAGAGCGCCTGCTGTAGGAGGAGCTTATAGTTGCGTTATTGCGTAAACATTAGGAGGCATTAAAGGTGCAGTAGGTAAGATCGGAGTAACTTCACACCATGTGACGTAACTCAAGAACCGAGTTTGTAAAACGTCAGTGGGTGGAGCTTATGGCTTTGGGAAAACGATGGGACGCGGATACCATGACAACGACAACCGAGTGATTTTGCGTAATCGTTATTAGACATTAAACGTGCAGTACGTAAGATCAGAACCACTCACGTTTTCCAAAGCTCCGCCCCTCAGAAGAGAATCACGAGAATCGCTTATCGCACCTTTAATTTAAGGGACGTCACAAGAACCAAGGTGTCACACGAACCGACCCGAACTCAGGCAGACTCAGACACAGAGACACTCGGACCTACTAAATCAGTTGACATTAAAGAAGATAATGAAAACCATGCCTTTTTAGAGCACGTGACCATGACGTCATGGTTTAATCCCTGTTGTTTCGTTGTTGTTTAAATACTTACACTGACGACGGATGAAGCGAGGCAGCTTCAGTTACGCGTGTTGTGTATTCGTGTAAGAGTTGTTTACATCTCAACAGTCCTCACAAACACGGAAATGACTGATGTCACCGCGACGCTCGTGCGCGCTGTAAATAAAGCACTAGAAAATGCGGGTCAGGGATTTAGCCCGCACCCTCTGTCAGGACCCCGCTGTTTTAGGAGCCCGGCTTCCGCCTGATATAAATTCACACATTAGTTAGTCGAGCAAACGTACCATCTCTCCATTAAAGCAAAACATGAGATATAAAAACATTTCTTTATTAGATTATGTAATATAAACAAACAAAAAATAGTTAAAATATTGACAGCGCCGGTAAATATTGCACCAGGAAGTCAACTGGGTGCAGAATACACCACGTAACGAAAAATACCGGAAGTGGTTGTCGCGGTTGTTTCTGATATGGAAACTACGAGCCAGTTAAAGCGTTCCGACTTTTTATTTTAAAATATCCGTTTTTACACATACCCATCGATATTAATTATAAGACGTTTTAATTTTTATTATTTTAATGAAATTCTAATATAAATAACACATTTTACCTGATATTTCTGTGTAAATTTTAGTGTAAGGGCTTGTGCGTCTGTTATATTCTTCCCCTGGAAACCGCACAGTCCACGCTAAGATAAAGTAAAAAAAAAAAAACGAGAGAAAAAAAAATAGATCGGATTATTTTCGCTTTAAAAAAACGTAAAACCAGATTGTTTAATCTTTCTGTTATGATCTGTAATCTATACTCATAAACGTGTAAACAAAATATTTAAAAATGAACTGAGTAGCTGCTGCAATAGTCTGGTGATTAGTTGCTTTGAGGTAAATAAAGGTTATAACCAGGTTATAAGAAGGTTATAACTGCTCGAAGTGCCATGCCATGGACAGAGAGACGTTCGGTGCATGCGGCAGCCTGGTGAAGCTGGAGCGCCAGCCATGTGCCCAGCCGCGGCCGTCTCACTGTCTGCCCTACATCCAGACAGAAATCCCCTACAGCCAGTTCTTCAGCAAACACCTGCTGCCCAACCGGCCGTGCATGTTCTCCTCAGCGTTCACCCAGAACTGGAGCTGTAGGAGCCGCTGGGTCGGCCCCGACGCCAAACCCGACTTCCACACGCTCCTGCAGGAGTTCGGTGAGTGCTCAGGGTTAACACTACAGGTGTCCGTGTGTGTGTGTGTGTGTGTGTGTGTGTGTGTGTGTGAGGAAAATCACACCTATCTGACTTTGTGTTACCAGACGAGATGCCGGTCCCAGTGGCAGACTGCAGCACCAAAGAGTACAACTCCAACCCCAAGCACTCCATGAGCTTCAGAGATTTCATCTCGTACTGGAGGGACTACATCCAGAATGGACACTCATCACCCAAAGGCTGTCTTTACCTCAAGGACTGGCACATGCAAAGGTACGCACACAAACACACACATGATGACATCCTGCACATACAATATGTACTGATTTGAGTGGATGTGGATATGATGCCGTTGAGGCTTAGTAACCTTATATGGAAATGTGGGCGTGTTTGTATGGCCCTTTACAGAAAATTGTGTGCTGGGATTTGTTTGGATATATAGACATGTGGGCATGGCATTGTGGACAAATAGAGAAGTGTGAGCATGTGTCTGCCTTTATATGGAAATGTAGGTATGACTCTATGGCCATTTGCAAAAATTGTGGATGGGGATTTCTCTCCATAGACCCGTGGTTCTCAAAGTGTGGGGCGCCCCACTAGTGGGGAATACAGACATGACAGGTGGGGCGCAATGAACGGGAGGGAATTAGTGGAAAATAATAGGAAAGTACCTATTCTAATTCATGCTTTTCTTTATTGACAATAAAGATCGGACACTCGAAACTAAACAATCACACGCAAAGAAATAGATCATTAATACAAGTAAATTAAAATAACATCAGAGAAAAAGTGGAACCATAGTGCAACAATAACTGTTTAACGTCGGCATGTTAATCGCAGAGGAACAATATATAAGGAAACATTCGGTATTATATATGTAATTTCATTTATTCCAATGTGTATGCTGATGTTTCTGTATTTTTGTTAAAAATTTATATTTTATCAGGCAGTACAAGTCTGGCATTTCTAGTTTGCTTTTTGATCCTTCAGGCACTGAACAGAATGGAAGATCAATATCGTTCTACGCTTTTTGTTGCTGTGCAGCATTTTGCGATGATCCCTAAATCATTCATTGCGCCGTAGAGAATAATGGTGTTTATGCTTTTAAACATGTATAATTTGAGGCGGATGTAGCTGAAAGACAATGTGGACAGGAAATATATGTGGGTATCTTATTTGCGGGTTTATTTACGCAGCTATTAAATTCAGAGATGCGAATATCAAACTAACTTTACCGCGGACACAAACCGGGTCAGTAGCGTACTGTATGTAGTGAGTGTAATAACGTCAATGGATACATTTGTTAAATGGACCACAAAAAAGCAGGTGATTCAGCATCATCAGCCTAATCAACCAAAAATCCAGCCGAAAGGAAAACATGATGAAGCCTATGTTGGATTCATGGTGGGGATGGTGGGGGCAGAGGAGAGACTCATGTGTGTTTTGTGTCTTAAACTGCTGGCAGCAGACAACATGAAACCCAACAAAGTAGGAAGACACTTAGAGACAACACACCCCAGTCAAGTTAATAAGCCACTCGACTTCTTTGAAAGTAAGCTCTAGATAAGTGACGAAGTAAGCCTGTTATAACAATAGCACGTGGATTTGATCTGTTTTTAACTTGGTGTTATTTGATCTTATTGGTTTAGGAATAATATTTCAATAAATAGTAAACTTGGCTGATTTCGTTATCATTTTGCTGACAAGTGGGGCTTAAAAATTCGCCCACCCCCTTAAGTGGTGAATGACAGAAAATGTTTGAGAACCACTGCCATATATGAACATGTGGACAGAGAAACGCGGGCATGCTTGTACCTTTGGCACCATATTTGAAAATGTGGGTGTTTTTATGGCCATTTACATGAAAACTGTGTGTGGGGATTTGTGTATATATATGGACATGTGGGCATGGCATTGCAGACAAATAGAGAAATGTTTGCAATTTTGTGCCTTTGAGTCCATATATGGAAATGTGGGCATGTATTTATAGCCATTTACAAAAGTGACGGGTTGCAATTTGTGTCCATATGTGGAAATGTTGGCATGTTTTTATGGCCAGATACAGAAATTGTGAGTGGGGATTAGTGGCCATATATGAGCATGTTGGCACGGCATTGTGGACAAATACAGAAAAATGGGCATGTTGTGCCCTTTACTCTATATATGAAATTTTGGGCATGGTTTTATGGCAGTTTACGAAAATTGCGGGCTAGGTTTTGTATCCATATATGGACATGTGCATGATCATACAGAAATGTGTGCTGTGCCTTTGACCCCATATATGGAAATGTGGGCGTGGCATGAGGTGAAGTTCTTGTATGGAAATTAGGAAACGAGTGAGTGTGTGTTAAATGGCAAATGAAGTGGGTGTGTCTAAAGCAGTTGACACACCTTTGCTCTTTGGTTGCAGGATGTTTCCAGATCACCACGCCTACACTACGCCCATCTACTTCTCTTCTGATTGGCTGAACGAGTACTGGGACACGCTAGACTTCGACGATTATCGCTTTGTCTACATGGGACCTAAAGGATCCTGGTAGGGGATGAAAGTCAACATGACTACACTGCCGCTGTTCATAACAAAATCATGAATAATAATAATAAACGCAGTCTTTTCCTCAGGACGCCATTCCACGCTGATGTGTTCCGCTCCTACAGCTGGTCAGCGAACATCTGCGGCCGTAAGAAATGGCTGCTCTACCCACCAGGGCAGGAAGAATACCTTCGGGACTGCTGTGGAAACCTGGCCTATGATGTCACTTCCCCCGCCCTGCAGGATCAGCGTCATTTCCCACGGTTCAGTGAAGCATGTCGCCCCCTGGAGGTCATTCAGGAGGCTGGAGAGATCCTGTTCGTCCCCAGCGGCTGGCATCACCAAGTCTACAACCTGGTCAGGGTCACGCCAGGGGTTCCTCACCAAAACTATTTATGTACCACATATTTTAATACTTTATATATATTTATATTGAGTGTTTGTGTTTTCAGGAGGACACAATCTCCATTAACCATAACTGGCTGAACGGCTGTAATATAGACATAATGTGGGAGTTTCTTCAGGGGGAGCTGTCCTCTGTACAAAGGGAGATAGATGAGTGGAGGGACACCATGGATTCCTGGGACAGTCACTGTCAGGTACTCATCATTGTCAGGTATCAGTAAGGACAGGTACAATACGATAAAATACATACTTATCATCATCAGGTATCGGTGAGGACAGGTACAATACGATAAAATACATACTTATCATCATCAGGTAACAGTGAGGAGAGGTACGATACGATAAACACTACACAGGTAACAGTGAGGACAGGTACAATACGATACAATACACTGATGCACTTTCTTCTCGCCCCAGGTGATGATGAAGTCATGTACGGGGATCAACTACGGTGAATTCGCCTCCTTTCTCAGAACCATCGCTAATCAACGGATCTCCTTCCTCTCCTCTGGCCATGGTAATGCCGTCTCTGAGACACTGGGCGCTCTTGGGCCTCACCATGCGACCTTTGATCTTCAGAGGGTGGCTCATACCTTAGAGAGCATGCTCGTTAACGAGGACTTTAAGAGAGTGGAGGCCTCTGCGCTGGGCTTTAACGTGGTGGAACTGCTGCAGGAGATCAGAGACACCATCAGCAAATACAATGCCGTGTACTGAACATTGCATGAGGTGCACAGTGACACCAATGCTTCAGTGTTTATTCTGTAAACAAATGTGATCCTGATGATGTCACATACTAATAAAGTGTAATTACAGACGAGTCTCGTTTACTCTGTTTTAATCTTGAGCTGAACAAACAGCAGCGACCTGAACTCAGTCTGAACTAACCATGGAATCTAACACCACCGAGTACCCCAAGCACTTATGTAAATAAGATACAGCTATTTTTTTAAAGAAGTTTGAAAAGTTAGAGAGAAAAATTATTTTATTTCCAAAAACAGAATAAATACAAGCTCATCAAATCTGACTCGATATTCAAATGATTGAATTTAACAGATTTATATGATTGGTACTTTATCGGTAGTGTGACATTGAGAGTGTTTGTGAAAGTGTTATATCCTAAACCTGAGGTCGGCCCAAAGAACCACTTTTTCTTCAAAGCTCAAGTCCAGTACCAAACCCAAGTCTGGTTCTAATCTAATTATATTTTTTATTTATGTGATGCTTTTAACTCCAGATCCTAAACCAAGGTCTAGTCCCAAGCCTGAGTCTCATTCTAAATCGGTGCCCATTTCTAAACCCATATCCAATCTTCAAATACGTGAATTGAAAGCTTTATCTTAAACTTAAGCCTTATCATAAACCCAAAGCCTATTCTGGAACCCAGGTCTGATCCTGGACTGAATCTGATCCTAAACCGGAGCTTTTTCATAAACTCCCTTGCCCGACCCTGAACCAAAGTCTGATCCTAAACCCCAAGTCTGATCTTTAACTCTGTTTGGTCCTAATGCCTTTGCTTGATCCTAAACCCCAAATCTGAACCTGAACCCGAGTCGGAAATTAAACTTAAGTCATATCATAAGTTTATCCTCTGTTTGAAGTCCAGCAGTTTAAATTTATATGTGAAAAATATAAGATATTCATTTTGGCACAACAGTAGAATCTGATCCTTTGTAATTATTATTATTATATTAAGGTAGACTGTATAAATGTCTACAAGTTGTCCTTCATGTCCTTGGGCCACCAATCTGGCACTGACGCTGTGAGCGTCACTTTGTCACCCTGATTGGACGACACTGTGAGCGTCTCTTTGGCGTGACTCAGGCGTACTAGGCCCAGCCCGAGCTCCCCAAGCCCTGACCTCAGTTTTCCAGCTGTTTTCCCTTGTTCTGACTCAATGGCACCCCCCAGTGGCAGATTCTCCACAGGTACGGACAGTCTAAGGGGCATGAGGCGCTTTCGGATCACGCCAGTGTGATGGGTGCGAGCCGTGAGCTCCTGTCCGAGGTAGCAGCCTTTAGAAAAGCTGATTCCGTTCAGAAAGAAGAGGTTGGACTCCAGAGGCAGAGCTTCACTCGGGGGGAGATCTCGCACCCCCTCTGGAACACCTGAATTCAACACCACAAACACACACGCGCAAGATAAACGCCAACACAGACATCACACGTGCTACACTGATCACATTTTCTTACATAATTATTAATATTATGTGCAAGAGTACCGATTCTATAGCGATGCCGATGATACTCGTCAACGTCACCATGGCTGCAGGCTTTGATGATTTCTTGAGGATTCTCCTGGTTCTTGGTGATCAGTCTCCAGCCCATCAGAGGGGTTCTGGGATCCCGGACCATCGCCACCACCCCAGCTCCATTCCTCACTTCAGGTTCGGGTTCTGTCTCCTGCCCTTCTGCGGGTTGTGTGCAGTGTGTGTTTAGTCCCAGTAAAGACCACAGTGAGAGATCTGGACACGCTTCCACCAACACCTTACGTCGGATCTTGTACACCTTCAGGTGATGTGTGATGGATTTCAGGACTGAGCTGTCACACTCGAGGAGGACGCTGTTCATGTCGTCGCCACTTTCCTTAAGACTAACGATCAAACACAATTAGTGCGATTTTGTCTTATTAACGTCAAAGAGAGAGAAGTTAACTGCTCTAATGCAGGCAACAACAGGAACTCCCACAGATTTTTAAATGTAATTAAATATGACTAAAAAGTATGATGAGCACTGGGGTGTTTTCGCTGGAGGTTTACAACAGCGCCAAGGTGACCTCGTTATCCTCGTTATCTCGCCTCCACAGCCTTGTCTGCTTCACTGGTTTATACAGTTAAGGAAATGCCCCAAGGGTGGAGGGAGATAAAGATAAAGCAAACAGTAAATTTTACAGTAAATACTGACTGATGCAGCTGTGTTATTACCATCCTGTAGTTGAAACAACTCAAGTCTTCCACCCTTTTTACACATCAATATCAGAGTTTTAATATCGATGTCTAGTAAATAGTATAAAATATATTTTATTATAAAAAAATATCTTAAATACTATAACAAGCTCTAGTCATGTGACTCTAAATTATTGTGACTCAGGTAAGTAAGTATTATAACAGGCCCCCGTCACGTGATTCTGTGCTTTAATATTATAACGTGCCCTAGTCACGTGACTCATTGCTTAAGTTCTATAATAAGCAACAGTCTTATTATTGACCATGCCTAAACGTTATAGGAGCCCCAGTCACATGACTTGGTGCTTAATTATTGTGGCGAGCCCTAGTCACGTGACTCGGTTACCTGTAGACGATGACGTCATAGAGGGTTCTCCCTTGCACGTTGAGCAGGTGTGCGTACAGGGCAGCGGGTGGGCTCCCCCCCTCCTCCTCCTCCAGCGCTCTGACGTCATTGGTGACGAGCCCCTGCAGGTAGGAGCGCGTGTCCGGTCCCCGGATGGTGATCAGAGCTCTGTGTGGGAGCGCGTGACACGTCCACGCCGTGCCCCGCGTGCTGTAACGCCGGAGAGCACCGCCGGGTGCGCGCGCGCGGTGGGACGCTCTGAGCACGCCGCACAGTAACGCCGCCGCCGCCGCCATCTTTACCATAAACACATCCCCAACGGACTAACACCGCCCGGCAGCGCTGTGTTTATCTCCCATAGTGCAGTGCGAATCTCACGCAGAGACACGCAAAAAGCCAAACACAGCGCAGCGGTCCCTGGTGCCGCGAGGCTGTCACTGCGCATGCGCAACACTCTTAAAGCGACACCCACCGCGCAGTTGGCGTGTCTCTACGCGATAAGCGCTGCGCATGCGCACAACGCTTTGACCGCTCGAAGGTGGATTCGGGAGTTAAAAAATATGAATATTTATAGATTTTTTTTATTTTTATGCCAGTTATGTTGTGCCAAATACTAACACTCCCTCGTAAAATTTAATTAGAGTTGTCTCCAGTGTGTGGAATAATGAGATAATGAGAAAAATAAATAAAATGAGATCTGTAACTTATTAATTTTACACAGAATAAGTGTTAAAAATGGTCTTTTTTGTAATCTTAAACTGAACAATGAAAAGTAAAGGCGTATTTGTTGTCTTCTAAATTCAAATCAAATTAAAGTTTTATTTGTCACATACACACTCATACACAGTACGGCATGCAGTGAAATGATAACACGACCGCCAGTGACCTTAAACATTATAAAAACTTATACATAAGAAAATTAATATGAATAAAAGAAATAAGTTAAGAATAAAAATTAACTAGTAAAATATACTGTAAATTTTTATATTGTTTATTTATATTTATATTTTTTCTTTTATATAAAAAAGAAATACATTAGAAAATAAGATTAGTGAAATTAGAACAAAATATCAATATAACAGATATAGAAATATAGAAAAGGAAATAGAAATTTGTCAAAACAGAAATTTAAAAGTTTGAAATGGCTGTGGTGTGCAAATATGCATAAAAAGTGACTTCGTAAAGTGTCTTATTTAAAGTGATCTGTGCAGTGGTCCATAGATGGAAATATGAAAATATAAATATGTCGTGCAAAGTGTGCATGAATGTGTCCAAAGTGGCCATGGATGCCCAGTCAGTGTTGGATGTTACAAAAAGATGTTATTACTCCTGCATAGTGGTGAGGTTGAGAGACCGTATCGCCCGCGGGAAGAAGCTCCTCCTCAGTCTCTCTGTGTTGGCCTTCAGGGAGCGGAATCGCTTCCCAGACCGCAACAGAGAGAACAGTCAATTGTTGGAAAGGCTGAGGTCCTTCACGACCTTCCTGGCCTTGGTCCAGCACCGCTTGCTGTAGATCAAGTGCAGGTCAGGGAGCTCGGTGCGGATGATGCGCTCAGCTGATCGCACCACCCTCTGTAGAGCTCGTCTGTCCTGCATGGTGCTGTTCCCAAACCAGGTTGTGATGTTTCCCATCAGGATGCTCTCTATGGTGCAAGTGTAGAAATTCCTGAGCATCTAAGAGGGCAGTCTGAAGTCTCTCAAGCGTCTGAGGTGGTACAGACGCTGCCGGGCCTTTTTTACCACGGTGTTGATGTGACAGGACCATGACAGGTCCTGCGTGATGTGAACACCGAGGTATCTGAAGCTGTCCACTCTCTCCACTGGGCTCCTGTTGATGACGGGGGTCTGGTAGTTCCTCACCTGCTTTGTACTGAAGTCCACTATCAGCTCCTTTGTCTTACTGACGTTCAGGAGGAGAGTGTTTCTCTGGCACCAGTTCTCCAGATTTCCAACCTCCTCCAGGTACTGTAGGCCGTCTCATCGTTGTTCGTGATCAGGCCCACCACGACAGTTTAATATACTTAACATAAAAACGTCTTCTTCTTTACCTCGTTGAATAATACATAAATGCAAAAACAAAAAATGTTCTTGTCAGAACAATCTGATCAGATCGGTATCTGCGCCGCACAGTCATCCATGCTGCGGAGAGATGAATTGGATAAAACGTTGAGGTGACTTTATCATCAAACAGGATGCCGGCAGTGCTGAGGGAAAAAAACATACAAAGCCCTTCGAGTCAGACACGAGGAAGAAACCTTGAGATATCAGACCAGACAAAAGAGAACCTGTCCTCATCTAAGTGATGGGTATCAGTGCCTGAGAGGTTACACACTGTTCACTGATGCCAAATGGAAAGAACACCTGATCTTACATGATCTCATTCTGTCAGAATCAGATGAGCGTCTAATCTCTACTTTTATCTATTTAATACATCCAGAGTTTAAAATAAAAAGTCTTGATGAGGACTAAAGTGAAAGACTGACTGATTCTACAATTTGTCCGTACCATAGCGCAGACAGTTTCCTTATTGTGACTCAGTGCTAGGACTTGCCTGACTGACCACTTCTCATTTTCATGAACATTATATTTGAACGAATAATTTCATAAATAAAGTCATGAGGAATTTGTAGACCATAACCGTTACTATGTAACACAGTTGATGGTTGATTAATATACTCAGTGACAACGAGCTATTAGAGATAAAATACTTCACATAATGAAAGAACACTTCACAATGTGTTTACCCTGTACACCACAGAGAAGAATGACATCATGTGATGCGGGTGATACCTGAAACTGCTATCACACCAGTGTTACCCCTGATGTCTCTAGAGGACAGCAAACTAGCCGTTCCCAAACCTAACCTAAACCCAAATCTTTAATCACAACTCTGATAGTTCTTAGTTTAAATCCCATGTTTTATTAGTTCCACTTCCAGTTTTTATAAATAAATTCTTAATCATTAATCAAAAGAATAAAAATGACTTAATCAAAAGTCTTTGGCACCATATCATTTGTGGTACAAATTTTAATATTTATGACTATCATGTCTACACTAACTTAGTCTCACTCAATCCTTCCTATTTTTATGCAAAACCCAGGAGCCTACATTATTATTATATATTTTTTTTGGTTCCATTTGAAAACTAGTCTGTCATGTAATATGTTGCGTTCTTTACAGTTATTAATATTTAAGGTATAGGTTTGGAAATAGTGGATGGTTTTGTATGTGATAATACAGACATGATAAAAATATATCTAAAAGAAATATGTACCAAAGATAACAATGGTGTCTAAGGCTTTTGCACAGTACTGCTTGTAGGGCTTGTGGTCCACAGATCGTCTCTTTTCTCATTAGCTTGAAAACCTCACAGTCCACGCTTGTCACCTGTCACGCTCACGTCCAGGTGCCTCATAGGCCTCGCAGTCTGCGGCGTGTCGCCCATCTTGGTCGTGTCCTCACAAAATTCAAAAAGTGTAATGCATTAATATCCTTGGCATAAGTTTATTACTTTAATAGCCTTTTCATGAGTTTGTGCTTCAGGGCTCCTCCTCAAGGGGCAACTGTGCTGAAAATCCCCATAGAGCTCTATCTTTAAATGCCCAGCTTTCAAAAAGAAATTAAGTGTTTACATCGAGTTACAAAAAAAAAAAACATTTAGTTCCCCATTGCTAAACACTCCTAAAGCCTGCTGCTACAATAATCATCCATTTATTATAACATTTTAAATGATACACCACAGTTACAGTCAGCAATCGTCTTAATGGTCATAGAGCATATCCGATTATAACTACAACAGTGTACATTTGGTAATTTTGCAGTAAATGATTGCAGCCTTACAATCTTTTTTATTCACTCATATCAAACACATTGAACAGGTGAGATTTTTCTATTCATTTTTATTTGCAGTGAACAGGAAACAAATTCTTCTCTTAAACTTTAAGTTCTGTCCCTCCTGAAATGTTTCTTTAAAAAAAAAAAAACTGAAGCTGGCTTGGTAACAAGAGCTGGCTACAAAATAAAAGTTTCTGTGCATAGTTGCTTTTTAGCTAAAGCTATTTAAATAAGGTACAAGGTATAACTGCAGATGCTAAATTTTATAGATAAGCATAGTTAGTTTGCTAACATTGCTAGCTATTACTATTAGCAGACAGACCTAACTAGTGATGCATCCATGTTACAATTCGGTTCTTATTTGCAAAAACAAACTTTTGAGTAAACTATGAGCTTTCATTAAGTTCATTTAATTATCATAAGTCACAAGGGGTTTATTTACACTGTTATTATAATTATTTTTTAGTAACATAGTGCAAGTTTCAACAACAACAAAAAGGAACATAAGATTTACATATCCGACATGTCTAGTAAATTAACCATAATCTCTTCCAGAGAGCTGAACTGATAGTGACGAGAACTAATCTACACAAAAGTCATGTGCTGATCATGGTTTATTGATTCATCGCAGTGCACTGGTTGATTTTAGATTAGCAGTACTGTTGTGTATAGAGGAACTAGGTGGATCTGAAAGGGTGTTAATACGTGATGAGTACAGTAACAGTAATGTTATGAAAATGCAATAATATTATCGATAGTTATTATTCACAAACATCGAAACTTCAGTAGATCTTACATTTTATCTGCACTAGATATTCAGATATATCAACAAACATTAACAAACTCTACTACTGTAACATCTAATCTATAATATTAGGAACATATTTTTTTTTAATATTCGAAAAATACGATTATCAGTTACAGCAAGAGATGTGCTTTAGGTGTGACAGACGAGTTCAAGGTGGAGGTGGGTCTGCATCAAGGATCGGCTCTGAGCCCCTCTTTCTTTGCTCTGGTGATGGACAGGATGACAGATGAGGTTAGACAGGAGTTTCCATGGACTATGATGTTTGCAGATGACATTGTGCTTTGTAGCGAGAGCAGGGAACAGGTGGAAGAACATTTGAAGAGGTAGGGGTATGCTCTGGAAAGCAGAGTAATGAAGGTTAGCCGGAATACATGTGTGTGAATGAGAGGAACCCAAGAGGAACGGCGAGGATACAGGGAGCAGAGGTAAAGAAGGTGCAGAACTTTAAGTACTTAGGGTTAATGGCCCAGAGCAATGGATAGTGTGGAAAAGAGGTGAAGAGGTGGGCACAGGTTGAAATGGGTGAAGAAAAGTTTTAGGTGTGTTGTGCAATAAAAGAGTATCAGCGAGAATGAAAGGAAAGGTGTACAGGAGAATGGTGAGACCAGCGATGCTCTACGGCTTAGAGACAGTGGCACTGAAGAAAAGACAGGAGGCAGAGCTAGAGGTAGCAGAGCTGAAGATGTTGAGGTTCTCTTTGGGAGTGACAAGGATGGATAGGATCAAGAATGTTAGTTGTTTTGGAGATAAAGTCAGAGAGGCCAGATTGAGGTGGTTTGGACATGTTCAGAGGAGAGATGGTGAATATATCAGTAGAAGGATGCTGAGGTTTGAACTGCCAGGCAGGAGGTCTAGAGCAAGACCAAAGAGGAGATTTATGGATGCAGTGAGAGAGGACATGAAGTTAGTTGGTGTGAGAGAAGAGGATGCAGAGGATAGATTTAGATGGAGGCAGATGATTCACTGTGGCAACCCCTGAAAGGGAACAGCCGAAAGACAAAGAAGAAGTTACAGCAATAACATACAGCGATATGACAGTGAATGAATGGGCAGGGTTTATGTCTACAGCACCACCAAACGTTAAAGAGGTACATGCTGAAATATCTGAGATGTCTTCAGAGACATCTCTGTACTCATTTGTTGGGCGTTGAAGTCATTATTTCTGTGATGAGTTAGCAGTTATATTGCTCTCACACCACAAGGTGGCACTGTCATGCCAGTGCAACATTACATTAAGACGTTAGTGTTTCACAAAGTTCAACTTTTTTAAAATCCATTAACTGGACTGGTTCTTTCACTAGGCCTATTTAAGTTTATGGTCAGGGCTGGGATCTAAATCCACACAGAAGTTTTCCCGTTCTTCAGTACACTCCCAGTCCTCCCTGGATCGGCTTTGGGCCTTGCACCCTGTCTCTCCTGTTCAGAGTTGACCCGGTTCTGTTCTGATGCTGGGCTACTGCTTCTGGAAATGGGAGTGCTTTTAGCGCTGTACGTCCTGAAAGCCATGTCCAGCTGCTCCTGTGCCACCCGCAGGTGATGATGCAAACTTGCAAGGTCCGGTGGGACATTTTCATCTGGACTAGCACAGTTCTGTTCCCGGTCCTGGTTCTGGTTGTGTAAGATGACACTGTTGTTGTTTTGTTGATTTGACAGTACTCTGTTCTGGTTCTGTTGATGTGAGAGGATACCGTTTTGGTTCTGGTGGCCCGTTTTCTCAGATTTCACCACAAAGTTGTATCCTGGAGGTGAAGCTGGAATATTACGAGCATATGGAAAAGCACAGGAGCGGAGACTCCGATTGCGGATTCGGCGTCTTCTGAGCGTGTCTCGGAATGCACCGATGGCAAGGTGGAACATCTCACAGAAGTTGAGCAGCAAGCACAGGCAGCTCACCACGTACATGACGAGCAGGAAGATGGTTTTCTCAGTGGGACGAGACACAAAGCAGTCGACTCGATGAGGACATGGAATTTCATCACACACATATGAGGGATTGACGCTGAATCCATATAGCAGGTACTGACCCACCAAGAAGAAGACCTCAAAAATGGCTCGAGATATGAGCTGAAGGACGTAAATTCTCATCAGACCTTCTTGCATGATCCGGCGACGGCCATCATGCTTCATCACATCCTTTTTCGGGTTCTTCTCCATCTCCATTTTGGCTTCCTGAAGCTCCAGCACATCGCTGTACATCATCGGTTCTGTGTCATCACAGTCACCATCATTGTCTTCTTCCTCCATCTGATCTACATCCCTCCATCTGCTCCTGTGGTCCCCCTTGTGTCTCTTCTTTGTCTTCTCTTCGTCCACCTCAGAATCACGGGCAATTTTGTGTATTGCGTATCCAAGGTACATGACGGATGGTGTGGAGATCATGATGATCTGAAAGACCCAGAAGCGGACATGCGAGAGCGGGGCAAATGAGTCGTAGCAGACATTGTCACAGCCTGGTTGTTTGGTGTTGCAGGTGAACTTAGACTGCTCATCAGAATAGATGGACTCTCCACCCACTGCTGTCAACACAATGCGGAAGACAATGAGGACTGTTAGCCAGACTTTCCCCACAAACGTGGAATGGTTGTGTATCTCCTCTAGGAGACGAGTGAGGAAACTCCAGCTCATGTTGGGCATAGAGGAAAGACAGCTACAATCTGCTGACAGAGAGGGAGAGAGTAAGACAACACCATATATAAACACCTTGTCTTGAAGCATTTAGGTTTTACTCAATACAACAAAAAGTCTTTAATGTTCTCTTACACCTTATAAATTAAAAAAGTAAAAACTTGCAGTCATGCGTTAATTTCACTGATTATGATTTTGTTCCCTAAAACATAACAATTTTGTATAATAGGGTTAAATATGATGTTGGCCCCCCAGAGACACTAAACTAGCTAACCAAGAGGCCTAGTTAGCTGGCTAGCAGAGACAGGACAGAGAGACCTAACATAAATTACAACATAAATTAACAAAAACTTACTAGCTAAGTATAACATTTTTATAGACAACAAATGTTCAATCGGGTTGCTGTCATTCACAATCACCTTCCACTTTGTAATAATACCACTAATAGTTGACTGTGGAATATTTAGTATGGAGAAAATTTTAGGGACTGGACTGGACTTATTGCACAGGTGGCATTGTATTCAGGTACAGTACCATGTTGGAATTCACTGAACTCCTGAGAGCGACCCATACAGTACTTTCACAAATGTTTGTAGAAGTAGTCTGCGTACTTGATTTTAAACAGCTATAAAAATGGAAGTGATTGAAACACTATGGTGAACTATATAGACTGGAATATTGGTGATATTTAGGGTATACAGACATACCTTAAATTGCCAAAAGTATTTACTCACCCATCCAAATCATTGAATTCAGGTGTTCCAATCACTTTCATGATTACAGGTGTATAACAACATAAAGACAGATAGATCCAAAGATAAAGGTTCCTAAAGACATGGATGAGCACGTTTGATGTGGAAGAACTTGACTGGCCTCAACTCGAAAGAACACCATTGGGATGGATTAGAGCGGAGACTGTGAGCCAGGCCTTTTCATTCAACATCAGTGTGACCTCACAAATCCACTTCTGGAAGAACTGTGGGAAAAAAAAATCCCATAAACAATTCCCTAAGCCTTGTGGAAGGGAAGAGTCGAAGCTGTCATAGCTGCAAAAGGTGCACCAACATAATATAAACCCTATGGATCAAGAATGAGATGTTACTCATACATTAGAAGGAAGGCGAGCGAATCCTTTTGGCAATCTAGTGTAGATCTCTGCTCCAAAAAGTTTTTTTTTCAGAGTATTGACTCAAGTGGAAGCAGTGATTCAGGTTAAGACATAGACTTCCCCTAATATGTAACGCTTCAGAATCGCTGCCTGTTAGTTAGTCCAAGTACCCAGCCTTAAAGGAATGTAATGTTGATGTCCTATAGTTCAACAGTTTATCCAAGTTTATCCAATGCTGAGTGGGATTGTGCCAGGATACCCCCACTCAAGTAATGCTTTGCCTGCTCCTCCCCCGCCAGCACAAAGTAATATATTCTTCCACATTGTTATTGTTTTTTTTCTTTTATGACAACAACAACAACAACAACAACAAAAAAGCCACCAGCACACAGCCTACACCCCCTACTATGAAAAAAGGGTTCCACCATCGATGCCAAACAGGAGGTGTGCTCTTTATTTATACTGATCCATTACATATTTGGTTCTTCTATAAACATACATGGTTTTATCTTATTCAACTGCACCAGTTACTAGCTTGGATATGTTAAGCATGATGGTTTTTGTACAGGATAGAAAAAAATACAATTAATGTAAAACCCATTGTTTGTTTGGGATTTGGCATGATGCCCTACCACAGGTGGAGATGTCAATCAAACACACTCACCCATGTTAATTCCCAACATTTGCATTGAATAAAACAAACAAATAAGCCAATCATCAATCATTACTTATGTAACACCTTATATTTTGAGTGAAAATGTCAAACTTGTTTACATAAACATTATTTACACTAATAAGAAATGCTGAGTAGGGATCAGAGCTCCTCCCTCCACCCTCCACCAGAGACAAGGCGTTCCAAGGCGTTCCAAGTAAAGACCATGGAAGAGAGGTTTATATGATGCACTTTCATTCTGATGTTATTAGTAGAACATAGTGTTCATGCAAACACACTAGCATTTAGGTAGGTGTTATCTATCTACCTCTAAGCTCCGCCCACTCAACTCCAGCCAGCTGTGAGATGTTTCCGCCAGAAGCCCCATCGTGTACTTTATTATACAGTTATTTTGTAAATGTAAAGTTAAAATGTATAAATAGATTCCTCGTTAAAGCTCCTGCAGTCACATAAAGAATCAAGACATCCGCCGTGTCGTCTTGTGATGGTGTTGAGCCTAATAATGATGGATCTTTGGTGTCTATCTTTATAAAGTTTAGTCCGAAGTGGTTTTACTGATCACATGATGGGAGATGTGTGTGTGTGTGGGGGGGGGGGATACTACAGATGTCTCTTAGACACCAGCTGTACTTTACGAGCCTTTCGAGGGCAGTGCACTGACTGTCTCTGTTGCGGGTTATTATTCTCACCACTAGATGGTGGACAAACACAAAGGCATCTCGTTCAGGAGAGAATCTGTCTATCCATTGTTTACTAGTAATGTGTGTTTCCTACAAATCCTTGACTTCCTGTCCACACACACACACTGAGCGATGATATTACAGAAATGTTGTTACAGAGGTTTTAAATAAAGTTGAGCAGGAATGATGATGAGGAGGAGTTGATTAATTTTCTCTGCCAGCAGCTCTGACTGTAGTGCCTGTTTATATTAATGCTCTAGCTCGCATACATTATTGTTTACATAGTAACAACTGGTAAACACTAAGAAGAAGAAGAAGAGGAAACCACATGTGAACATCTGTATGGCCAGGTGTTGTGTAAGGAGAAGTGTGTGAGGTGTTTATGGTTTCTCAGTCACAAATTAGCCGCAATTTTCTCCCATTAACTTGAGTGTTAATAAAAGTGATTGTAGCGGCTATAACAAAAGTAACAACACTAATTCACTCGTCTCACGCAATATTTATGAAATTATGGTGTTTTTAATAAATAAACAAATCACACACATGAGCAGGGCTGTAATATTTTCCCTGTCCTTGTTGAAGACTAAACCAGCACATCCCCCCAGTCTCATAACCCGGTTAGCAGGGTGGGTTGGTGAGGACACACACACACACACACACACACACACACACACACACACACACACACACAGATGAGGTGTGTGTCTCATTAACACTCAGGATTTATACAGCGTCATAAACACTTCACACTGCTGATGAGATACAGCCTGCTACGTGCACTGTTTAAGCATTTGCACGCACACACACACACACACACACACACACACACATACAGGAAGAGAGCTACATTTGTACATCAGACTGAAAATAAAGTACAAATAAAATTTTATAAAGTAAAAATAAAGGTTTTGCATTTTGCAAACATATAGTTTCAATCTACTGTTTTTGGTGATTTTTTCTCATTATATTATTCTGAAATATTTTATGACCTTATTAACATTTACATACTGTATTTATTCTCATATAGACATATATTGACTTTAAATGTACTTAAATGTACAGATATGAAAATAAAAATTTCTAATTACAATCTGAACTATTTAGAGACATTGTTACTAGACATAGAAAGATCTAAGACTACAAATTGTAAACAAATTTACTTATTTTAAATTCCTTTTTTTTTCTTTAGAGGTTCTTTAGGTTTAAAATGTTAGAGCTGTAGCGGTGTAACAATTAGACAACTGTAGTGTTTAGAACCTTAACACATAACTTTAGACAACAGAACTAAGAACATTAGTGATTTTAAACTGGTTAATCTTTAGCTATTTAAATATTGTGTTATGTTTTTAATATAAAAATATTTGGTTTCAAATATAGAACTAGCACTACTGTCAAAATACATGCAGTAACCTAGAACCTTGATCTTTACACTTTACAGGAGAAAACTAAACAGCTTAAATAAAATGTTCCGTATGTGAAGGTTTAGAACATTAGCAGTTAAAATACTTGCACAAAAAAACGATGCATGAAAACCTTAATGATGTGAAACTACGATATAAAGAAATTTAAAGCACTTTGAAAATTGTTATAAGCGTAAGTACCTTTAAAACGATGTAAAGATCAATAATGAGTATTCTTAGCTACTATAATATTCACACTCAGTCCTGCAGAACATTAACATTTACAAAATCTAAACTCCTTCACTTAGAGGATAAACTAATCTGAACATTACAGATTCGGTTCTAAGAGGTTCTGCGCTATATATCTAAGCCTTTGGCTGTTTGCGTATTTGGCAAGTTTGATAAATGTTCTGCATTGAAAACCTCTGGAATGGTTCTAATATAAAGTTTAGAACTGTAACACCAAGAACTCCAGTCATTAAAAAAAAATACCTTTTAAGGTGAGGCGTCAAACTGTGCTGTAGAACTCATACCATTCAGAAACCGAAGAAACTACAGTAATAACCTGTAAACCATTCGCACTGATCTCTTTGGCACTATTGCAGAAACGAAACCCTAAAATTATAACATTAACATAAAAGAGCTTTAGCACTTAGAACCTTTAAGCTAAAACCTTATCCTGGTTTATGGTATTAAAATTACTCACTCTGTAACTTTATCACTTAATCGTGGAACCCAAACTCTTGAAAATGAGAAGCTGCTGGAACGTTTAAAGCATGGCCCTGAGAGCAAGTCGCCATATCCAGACCACCGCAGAAGAAGAGGAACAAACAGAATCATGAGCATGTCCCCGAGCGAGACAGCAGCTCTTCATCACAGCATTATTGCGCTTACGAACCTGGAGAACCCACAGAGGAACGCTCTCCATTCAGCTGGAACTCCTCTGCATTTCAGGGTGATAAATGATAAGCGCCTGGCTGCTGAGGACTTCAGTGGGGATTCATATCGTTTGTACATCCCTGAAGTCTTCAGAGCAGAGCATGGTGCTGGAAAATGTGTGTGTGTGTGTGTGTGTGTGTCACATCAGCTTTCAGTAAGAGCTTAAGAGCAAAAGCGACAGAAGAAGGGGAAGGGAACGTTCCTCCAGCAATGTAGCCCTGACAGCAAGGGGGGAATGTCTACATGTTCGGAGTGCAGACTGGGAGTGTGTATGTGTTCTCAGCAGTCTGGACCTAGAGGACAACTGCAGTACACTGGCTTTTGGATCTTCAGCAGATAAAACCATAGGGCTGGAATGTAGACAAGCAGGAAATTTTCTGCTAGCTAAGATACCAGAACCCAGTAGAGCATATAATCTCATTTCATCATTTTCACTTCAGGAGCATCAGTTGTTCAAATCGTAGAACCATAAATCACATAGAACTTTAAGGATCCAGCTTTAAGGAATTTTCCAACTTTGAGCTTTCCTTTTGAATAAACATTGAAGCCTTTAATGTTTGGTACTGTGGACATGATTCATTTTAGTAGGAAGGTGTAATCAGAGCCTTAATCGTTCTCTCAGACATAGAACTAAGCCATTAATATATACTCTGTATTTGACTGCAGCATTATTTTGTACATTTCTGACTTTCCCGAATAAGAAGAAACCTTCTCAGGAATTTGGTTCTCTTGGAAACGGCAAGATGAGAGAGAGCACTGGCTGCAGATCCTCCAGTGTGTGTGCACGTTCCGTCATATGCTGTGTCATAATATTTAGACATGAGGCAGGGGAGTGTGTTTACACTGTGAGATCCTCATAGGGCACTCCAAAAAACTGGCTGTTCTCTTTTTTGCACTCGTCCCTCTGTCTCCAAGGAACAGGTCGGGACAGAGCGCTCCCTGGGCTTGATTTAATTCCCCAATACAGTTGTGGTTTATGTCCTGGCTTGTCTCAGCGCTATGGATTATGGAAATGGTGTTTTATGGCCTCCTGTATTAGCATTGAGAGAGTCTGTAGAGCGTTAATCCAGTTCTGCATTCTCTCAGCTTGGGTTATTAATCTCCTGGCTGAGAAGCTGTGATTTGATTTGCACACACACACACACACACACACACACACACACACACACACACACACACACACACACACACACACACACACAATGTTTATTATTGCCATTTTAGTTCTGTGATGAAGAACCAGCTTCTCAAACATTAGTCAGGTGTTATGTTTTGGATTATAATTAAATACTACCTGGATTATAAATGTATTTTTTTGAATAAAAAAATAATCACTATTAGCAACACCTTTATATTTGATTTTTGACTCACAGACATGGAGACTGGATAAAATGTATATCTCTTGTGCTCTTATTCTAAAACACTAACTATTTAACATTATAAATGAATATAGAGATGGAAAAAGTGTGTGTTGAAGAAGTGGAGAGGTCCAGAGTGTTAGATATGAAACCCTGAGTGACTTTTCTAATTTAGTCAGGAGAAAATATTCCTGAGATCCATTAAAACGCTAAGAGTGCCATCATCAGAAAATCTGAGTCTGTCTCTGACTGTGTCCATGATGATGAGCGTCCTCATAGAGCCCTGACCTTCCCCTGACCATGCATTCCTTCCCTACCGGACAGCATTCCCCTTGACTTTCCCCTAATCCTCCTGACCTTCGTCCTGTAGTTCAGGTGACCTTCCCCAGTGATGTTCTACCTGACCATCCCCCAACATCTCCCCTGAGGTCCTCTAACCTTTCCCCCTGATCTTAATAGAAGGTAAATTTGTTTCTTTCTTTGGTTTACCCAAGTTTGTGGATGGGTTCCCTGTTGAGTCTGGTTCCTCTCATGGTTTCTACTCGTTGCCATCTCAGGGAGTTTTTCCCTCAGCACTATTGCCCTCAGCTTGTTCATCGGATTTACATTTACATTTAGGCATTTGGCAGACGCTCTTATCCAGAGCGACTTACATCTTTATCTCATTACACATCTGAGCAGGTGAGGGTTAAGGGCCGCGCTCAAGGGCCCAACAGTGGCAACTTGGTGGTTGTGGGGTTTGAACCTGGGATCTTCCGAACCGTAGTCCAATGCCTTAACCACCAAGCTACCCCTGGGTTCATACACATTTTGTCATACATTTCAGACTTATTTCTCTAATTTTCTTTTGATTTTGTAAAGCTTCAGTTTTTTTGGGTCAAAATGTCTTCATCTTTGTCCCTAAGTGTGTTCTCAAATTGATTTACAAATTTGCATGTATTTGAATATTGAATATGTCATCCTTGTTTGTGCAGAATGTTTGATACTAAAACCATACTTTAGCCTCTTTATACTGCAGTGTTACCGAATATGAGATCGACTGCCTGTGACATCAGCACCTGATCAAACAGCCTCCACTGGTCACCTGTACCTCTGCCCTTCTACATCACGGTCAATCATGTTTGTAGTTGGGGGTTCACCAGGCTTATGTTTCCTCCTTGCACTCTTTCATCCATGACTGAGGTTGGATGCAGACACATTTGGTGTGGTGTGTAGTTACACTCAGTGACCAAACAGAGGATTTCTTTCTTATCATCTAAGAGCTCTCTCTCTCTCTCTCTGTATGTCAGTAGATGAGCAGAGAGACCACAGGCTGAGTGAGGGGTTGTGTGTTGTGCTGTTGTGTAATGGCTCTGGGCTGGTTCCTAACCACTTCAGTGGAGCAATGTGATCATCGGAGCAGACATGGACGACATGGGGGGACTGGAGCGAGGGAGATCAGAGAGAAAGATGAATAAACAAGAGGAGATTGACTGGGCTGGGGCGGTGCCTCAGGAAACCCCATGTGAAATCATGGGACATTGGCTTGTGTGTGTGTGTGTGAGAGAGAGAGAGATCTGCATGAAGTTTATCCATATCTAACCCCTTTGGGCTCTGTGTGTGTGTGTATGTTTGTGAGTATGTTGTCTCTGAGGAACACTGAGATTTTTTTGAACTTTAATCTTTATTTATTAAATTTATTCATTAATTCTCTCTCTATTTGTCTTTTTCTACATCTGTCTGTATTTATATTGTCACTCTCTCTCTCTGTATCTGTGTATTTGTCTATTTCTGTCTCTTGCTCAAAGACCCAACATTGGCAACCTAGTAGATCTGGGTCTTGAACTGCCAACTATCTGATCAGTAACTTAGATCCTTAACACACTGAGCTCTAACACTGAGCCACCATGGACTTGTGTGGACTTGTGAGTAGACTTACTGTAATAACTCATTCTGGGCCTCTGAGTCTAGTGTGCTCCATTGTCTCCACTTCTTCTACACTGGATTTTTCATCAATAAGACGTTCGACAGCGCAGGTAAATGAAAAGAAGGGAGGATGTTCCATAAGCGCGCACTAGGCTAGGCTATGCTTAACATTTGAAACCTCAGATGTGTAGCGACGGTGTGCTGTCAGTGTTTTATATAACTGTATGCTGGCTTGGCTTTCTAGTGTCTGAACTGGAAATTAACTCATTTACATGACATTTAAAATTGAGATATCATTAATTATTAAATAATAAAATAAATAAAACCATTAGCAGGTTACTCACAGCTTTACACTTTTACTAACAGGACGATTATGGGGTTTTTCTCCATGTTCAGAAAGTGCTGTGGTGAAATACAGTAAAATATTTTAAAAGGGGTAAACATCACAGTGAACCATAGCGCAAATAAACACACACAAGTCATTATACTTTTAAACAGCTGACCATTCACTGCTTCCTTTAGCATTTTATTATTATTATTTTACAAAATAAAAAAAATGGAGTGTGTAGGGGTGATTGGCCTGACGCTTGTGCCGGCTCGCTAGTGAACGACAGTTAAGTGAGACAGATGCCCAGGCAGGTGTTGGCATGTGATGCTGGTATCATGTGACCTTTATAGTGAATACGGGTGTGTGGACTGGGATACGATTTGACACTGATGTCCCTTGACCTTGGAGTCCACCTCTTATCCCTTTGGAAATTGTTCTGGGCTCTTTGGTTACCATTCGTATTATTCGTTAATTTGTCATGAATTCTCCTCTTGTCAACATGTCTGAGGCAGGTGGCTACATGCTATGGATCTTAGACTTCTGAATAACATGTGGAACTGTTGTCACAGGAACATCAAGCTGCGTGGAGATGGTCTTGTAGACTTTACCTTTAACATGTTTGTCTAAAAGTTTCTTATCCTTAATCTCCTGAGACAACTGGTCCATGTTCAGTGTGGTAGACACACCATGATACTGTACCAAACTGAGTGTTTACTTTTCACCCTTTAAACATGTGATGATAACTACAGGACACACTTCAGTTATTTTCAATAATTTTCAGGGGTATCATACTTTTTGTCCAGGCCAATTTATTTAGTGTTTTTTTTTTTTTTTTATACTTTTGTTAAACCACAATTCAAAAGCTCTGATCTGATTAAGTTAATTTTTAGCATATTTTAAAATGTATTATTACTTTTTGTTTCAAGCTATTTTAGTGATCATTGGAAAATGTGGAGTGATGTTGGCATTTATGTGGCCTGTGAAGGAAATACAGGTCACTGGTTTGGGACATGCCCACTGTGGTTATTTTTTTTTTTTACTTATTCTAAATGACTAAAATAGATTATCTTCATTTGCACTCACGCCATGTTGTTAGGTGTTCACACTTCAGACAGAAATGCGTTTATGTCATAAAACACCTGAGTTGGGGCTCGTCGAGTAAGGCTTTGCATTACTGATCAAAAGTTCAACAGGTCAAGCCCTTAACCATTGCTGTTTCAGGGGCTCTGACCCAGCGCTCTGAGCCCAGCGTCCTAACTAGCAGCGATATGAATTTCATTCTGACAAAAAGGAGTGATGTTACTGAGGTTAAAGAAGCCTCACTCACTCAGGTTATACAAGTTTCCCCAGAGCTCCTGTCCTAGTCCACTTACAGTAAGCAACCAAACCCCTGATAGACTGAGCAGCACAATCATCACCTACCTCTTCATCAGCTCCATTGGTGCATGCTCTTCCGGAGGTTTAGACAGGGGTCCAGCTGGTGCTCATCTGACCTGAACCAGACCACCACCATCACTGTGTGTGGGACACGAAATGGAAGAGAACAAAGGGAGGTTCTTAGGAAACCCTGCACCACCAAGTACAGGCCAAGTGGGTTACATCACATCGCTGTCCAATGGAACCATTGTTCTTCCTGCTGAGGCACTGTTTCCTTCCCCAGCATCAATCAGCCATGCTGTTTCTGTCCATTCATACATATGCACCACAATCAATAAACTGATACTAATGCTGATGATAATAATAATAATAATAATAATAATAATAATAATAATAATAATAATAATCAGAAGATTTTTACCCCAATGTTTGGAAAGAGTGCAATGCTATGGTACTTTTGTTATTTGTAATTTTTTTTGTAATTAACAGCTTTACAAATCAATACCAGAAGAGGTTAAAAAGTGGAATATGTAAGATAAAACATCAGGGTCAAACATCAGACTTTAACCTTGATGCCATCTTGTAAGTTTTTGCAAAATGTTGTGTGTGTGTGTGTGTGTGTGTAAGTACTGCATCTGCACTCAAATACCACACAGATGCTCAAAGCTCATGGCTGATCCAAATATAAAATTGTACTCTTATAGTAATCACAGTTAAAAATATATTATAATTATATTTAATAGAGATTAAATATACAGTAATTAACTATTACACTCAATTATAGCAATAACTACTAATAGAGATAATTAGAGTGCTATTATTTAGTTCCATGTGAAAGAATTAGTCATGATATCACAAATTGTCTATTAATGTACAAAAATGGCAAAAAAAAGAAAGAAAGAAAGAAAGAAAGAAAGAAATCAAGCATCGGAAAAAAAGAGTTAAGAAATTATTGAAAATTTAAAAAAAATGATTAAATTATGCAAATAACACCTACAGCTGTGTTTAAATCATGTAAGTTACAGAACATAGGTGATCAATGATTTTCTGATGAAAACACTAATTATCAGAGAACAGCCAGTGAGAATAACAGCCATCGGCACTTGGCTGTAAGTTTTAATAGATTTTTCTTTTTTCTGGTCAAATGTTGAACAAACAGCACATTTTATGTTCAGATTTCTCTTCTTATCACTCTAATTCTTTGAATATATACTGTATATTTTTTTAATCTGGTTTTACAAAAACAAATACTACAAGTGCCGCGAGGACTGTAACAAACACCATGCTGATATATTTCTTGATTTTTCAAAGACTCCACTGATTCATTCATTATATAGTTTTTAAAAAAAATCTTCAGCATTAGATTGTCCAGTCGAGCCACTGCAACACAGTGCTAACAGATACCTGAAAATACCTCCTCAGTCCAGGCCAGTCCTAAAGGGATGCACCAGGGGTGGGTTCTGGGTCTCATACTGTTCCATTTATACACACTGTCTAATGCACAGTAGCATTTCTACAATGATGGCTCTACTCTATCAGCTGGTCAAGCCTCAGAGTTTCTAAAAATTTAGGTTGATTGTATCTAGTACACTCTGTACCAACTACTGTAAGCCCACAGAAAGATAAGACCTCCATTGGTAACATTACACCAAAGATAAAATTATGTTTTTTTTTTACACAAATAAAACCTGTATTTTTTCTTTTCATGGAAAATTTTTATTAGTCCTGCTAGCTCTATTTCATCAGCAGGTCAAGCCTTTGAGTTTCTAATACTTCTGTTTGATTGTATCTGTACCAGCTGCTGTAAGCCCACAGAAAGATAAAGCCTCTATTAGTAACATTACGCCAAAGATAAAATTTGTGTTCTTTTACACAAATAAAGGCTGTATTTTTTCTTTTCATGCAAATTCTTTATTAGTTCTGTATATATTTATACAGACTCTTTTTGTTCTACTGTAGCAAAGTTAGCTATGGTGTGTGTGTAGGTGTGTGTGTGTGTGTGTGTGTGTGTGTGTGTGTACAGTGGGTATAGAAGTGTATTCACCCTTTTTAAAATAATCACACTTTTAATCAGCTATGTTTACTTAGTGCAACTTTTAACATTCAAGTGAAAGACATAAAACCAACTAAAAACAAAAACAAAACCAGGATGACGGTTTCTAAGGAGTGTTCTTGCTGAGTGGACCTTAGCTGTTTCAGTGGAATGAGTTTTAGTGCATGACAGGAGGTGAGGGTTACTGCTGTGAAATGTGAAAAGCTTTAAAAGGTGTGTGTGTGTGTCTGTGTGTGACTATGAAAGAGATGGGAAAAAGTTTATTTGGAGAAAATAGCGCTTTGATTCCCTGTGTGTGTGTTTTAACTTCTCCACAGATTCTATTTCACATTTTTATATTAATTTATACAACATTATAATGAAAATAGCTGATAATAATTATATGATCTTTATCCATTCAAAGCTGTTGATTTCAATAGAACTCAACAACATAGAATAAAACTAGAGTGCACTATAGTGGCTCAGTGGTAGGTGTTTTGTCTGCCATGCGGAAGGCCCGGGTTCGATTCCCAGGTTGTATTCCCGCTGTGGCGACCCCTTGCCGGGAGCAACCGAAAGACTAACAACAACATTAAAATTTCATCCAGCAAAAGCACGACATTATGCTTCATGAGCATCGAGTAAGGATGGATTATTGTGGCTAAAACAACTTAAACATGGCTTCTAATCTAACAATATTATTATGAACTGTTTTATTTTTCTTTATGAAATAATAATCTGAAGATGTTTCAAAATAATTTAGCAAAACTAATAATAATAATGATAATAATGATAATAATAATAAGTAGCCTACATCTTGCCTTTAGCCAGGTCTTTTTACAACAACGGACAAAATCTTGAGCTAAGGGAACTGCCACCCCCTCCTCTTGGGATTGGAAAGAGGGGAGCGTGGTAGTCAAGCAAGCACTAAAATAGTCAGAGGCCCATGGAAGATATTGGTAGAGAATTGCGCGCATATTCAATCCATTGTAACATCTGGTTTCAGGAAAATTAGTCCTGGGAGGTCATACACCAAATAGCTATCTTAAGGTCCTTATTGGCTATAGGTCTCTTATTGGCTTTAATGTCTATGGAAATGCCATAAAGGTGGATGAGTAATTCTGCCATTTCCTTGGCTGAGAGGAGCTTAGACAGAAGAACAAAGTGAGCAGCTTTGGAGAAACTATCAATAATGGTTAGGATGCAGGTGTTTTCATCTGAGTCTTGTAACAAACATCAGTGCAATGTTTGACCATGGTCTGTGGGGAACCAGAAGAGGTCTAAGGAGGCCTTCTGGGTATTTATTACTGGTCCTATTGTGAGTAAAGCCATTGCAGGCACTGAAAAAATAGATGGTAACTATTTTGATAGAGAGTCACCAAAAGTATTTTTTGACAAGTTTGAGAGTGCTGGATTCGCCTGGGTGACCAATCTTGAACCGAATTCAGGCCAATCGTGAACTGCATCCAGGACTTATATTGTGGGCATGCCTGGCAGTGTTTCTGCTGGCCAGCTCCTGGTCTGACAATGAAATTAAAAATCAATACATGGCCGTAAAGTTTTTTTTGCCAAGAAAGAAAGCAGGTAATGAAGAATGGTGAACAGTTCTAGTGACAAAAGATGCCAAAATGTACTTGTCCATGGCCATCCTCTCATTCGAAGACAAGGAGTATAACTGTCTCCTAGGAGTAGTCGTGCCCGGGAGGATATTAATGACACAATCATAGGATGTTCATCCACCGTGCTAAGAGAAAAAGTGTTTGTACTAAGTGTTAAATTTTAGTTTATTATCATAATGGTTACATATATTTTTACAGTTTGTCATCATTTTATTACAAATAAAATTTATAAATAAATTCCTGGAGATAAAATATTTTCTTTCTATTGCCGATATTGAAGAGAATCTAAATTAATTTCCAATTTACACTTTTGCCATTATCTACTGAACCAATGTTCTGGCAATGTTTGGCCAACCTGTCTTTTGGCCCCACCAATAAGCCTACGTTGGACCAATGGACAAAATACATTGGACGAACCACTGATGCCATCATTGGCCCAATGTATGCAATGGGCTTGAGTTGCCCAGCATTAGCCTTTCAGCAGTGTGCTCTCCGGTATAAACTCTTAGTCTCTCCTAAACAAACAGAACCTTTAGAGCACTATAAACAATAGAGTTTTAGCTATAAGAGGTTCTGTGCTGGGTATCTAAGCATTCAGTTGTTTGTGTTTGGCAAGTTGGGTAGCTTATAAATGTGCCGCATTTGAATCCTTTGGAATTATTGTAGAAAAATGTAGAACTTTAGAAATGTTTAAATAAAGCAAAAATAAACTAGTATAAAAGTATATACTATATAAACAAAAAAAGAAAAAAAACTGTGAGGTAAAACTGTAAACTTTAAACTAGAAAACAGAACGCAACAAAGCTAGTAACCTGTAACATACTAGCACTTTTTTAATTGAAATTTGAGTAGATAAAAAACTAAAATGATAACATAGAGAGCTTTAGCACATTTTCCAGCTGTTTGTGAGTGATTCAGTCTTTTTCAATGAGTTACAGTCTTTCTGAATGAGTTACTAAGACAAATGACTCAGTGTGAGTGATTCAGTCACTGCTGTTGTTTAGTTGCTGCTGAAGCTCTTCTCCATTACAAGTTTCACAGATTTCTTTCACTCCTCCACTTACCAAGGAGACAACACTGACTGCATTTAACATCAGCACCTCATAAAATATCCTTTACGGGTGACTTTGCTCGGGTGGGTGTTACATCTCTACCGCTGCTCTTATACATCACTAAATTCTCCTCACACTCTTTCAGCTCTTTCTGAGTTTTCTTCCAGACCCGTGAGTGTAATGATAGTTTCAATCAGAGGAGCGCGAGGCTGTAGCATTGTGTTATTGTTGTTGTTGTGTGGTGGCTCTGGGCTGGTGCCTGAACCACGACAGTGGAGCAGTGTGATCATCAGAGTGGACACGGAGGACACAGGGGACCCAAGAGAGGGAGATCAGAAGGAAGGATAAATAAGTGAGAGGAGATGGGCTGGGCTGGGGTTGTGCCTCAGGGTAACCCCTTAGTATAAAGTCATGTAACTCCACCATGTTTACAGTGTGTGTGTGTGTGTGTGTGTGTTTGTGTGTGTGTGTTAATATTTGTAATGTGTATGTGTGTAAAATAGGCAGCAGATGCTGGAAAAAAGTATCATACTATGATGTCACTGACCCTTCACTCAATATAATGTCACTCAATATGATATATATCATATATACACACTCAACAAAAATATAAAAAAATAAATATATATGTTTCTGCTCCAATTTTTCATGAGATGGACTTAAAGATCTAAAATTCATTCCAGATACACAATATTACCATTTCTCTTAAACATTGTTAACAAATCAGTCTAAATGTGTGATAGTGAGCACTTCTGCTTTGCTGAGATAATCCATCCCACCTCACAGGTGTGTTACATCAAGAATTAACCACCCACAGACTTAACATTGAGACCAACTTTGACCGAGTACCATGAGTGAGGTGTCAAACTGTGCGGCCCATTTTCGGGAACAGGGTGCTGTGACTTTTCTGAGGGGTGGGTGGTTAATTGCCCCCGCAGGGGGCAATTAACCGCCCACAGACTTAACACTGAGAACAACTTTGACTGAGTCTTGCACCGTTCGTCGTAGACCCATGAATGAGGTGTCAAACCGTGCGGCTTATTCGGGAGTAGGCTGCTTTGACTGTTTAAAGGGGTGGGTGGTTAATTGCCCCCGCAGGGGGCAATTAACCACCCACAGACTTAACATTGAGACCAACTTTGACTGAGTCCCATGAGTGAGGTGTCAAACCGTGCGGCCCATCTTCGGGAACAGGGTGCTGTGACCTTTTTAAGGGGTGGGTGGTTAATTGCCCCCGCAGGGGGCAATTAACCACCCACAGACTTAACATTGATTTAACTGTGGAACCGACTGTCGTAGAGACACTCTTTTGCATTTATCATCATGCTCATAAGCCACGCCCCCTAGCACCCTCATTAGCATGCTGTTAGCATGATGCTAACGCGATTAGCATTTTTCTAGCATGATGCTAACAAAATTAGCATCTTGCTAGCGGTATGCTAATTTCATCAGCACATCGCTAGCATGATGCTAACGCTATTAGCATGTCGCTAGCATTATGCTAACTTTTCGCTAATAACATGTATAGAATGTTCCTAGCATCATGCTAGTGTAATTAGCACGATGTTTAGCTGATTAGCATGGTGGTAGCTTGATGCTAGCTATATTAGCATGTTGCTATCAAGATCCCATTGTCATAGAGATATGGACGGCCAGAGTTTCGCCACGGCAAGCACCACTCACATTTTCTTCAGGAAATGTACCTCTCTAGTTATCTTTATTCTGTTTTTTTTCTGTACTTAATAACAAACAACTCCTGTTATCTGAGAGAGAGAGAGAGTGAGAGAGAGATGTGCCCTATATTAATAATAAGGGCATAAGTGATACTTGTGTTTATGTGCACTACAGTATACACTATAGTGAATATATTAGTTATTATCAGAGTTATTCCAGTTTAATAGAAAAATGTGGTTACAGAAACACATGGGTGAAATCTTTTTGAAATGTCTTATGAGGGAGTAGTCAGAATTATCGATTGTCTCAGAATGTGCTATTTGTATTTAAAAAAAAGATCATCTTCATTTGCACTTAAGCTGATCATTGTCTTTGATAGATGGCAGTCTTGCTGATTAGTGTTTCAGATTATAAATAAGTGTTCTTGCAAGTTACTGTTCTCATTGACGTGTATTAAAAAGAAATGCGCCACATAGTTTTGTGTTCACACTCCAGACAGAACTGAACTTAGGTCAAGAAAACTTCTAAGTTCAAGGGGTCAAGCCCCTAACTATTGCTGCTCCAGGGGCTCTGACCCTGCACTCTGACCCCAGCTTCCTAAGTAGCAGCAATACATAAAAACGATTTTCACTCTGACAAATCAAGGCTTCCTCTGACCAATTATGAACTGGAATTATGTAGCTAAGATTGAGGAATTATTATTATTATTATTATTATTATTATTATTATTATATAATTAATAGTGTTTTAATCACCCAGGATTGTTGATAGAAAACACACTGGTGATCCGTGAGTTGTTGATGGGAACACTGGTGATCAGTGATTGTTAATAGGAACACTGGTGATCAGTGATTGTTAATAGGAACACTGGTGATCAGTGATTTGTCAGTAGGAACACTGGTTAATAGGAACACTGGTGATCAGTGATTGTTCAATGAGAGCACTGGTGATTGGTGAGTGGATGATGGGAACACTGGTGATCAGTGATTGTTTAATGAGAACACTGGTCTATGATTGTTTTTGGGTTAGAAATTCCAATTGTTTCAGTGCAGAAATGTTAAGATATTCATTACCTAAGATATTCATTTATTAACACACAGTTCAATGGTCAAGTTAATCAAACCTGCAGGAGTTAATCAAAAGTCCAGAAAACAGCCAAGGGTCAAGAAATGTACAACAAGCATTACTGTAACTAGACAAGACTAAACTAAATACCAAAAAAGAATTTACTGTAAAAAAGGTCAAAATCCAAAAGAGCATGCAAGTATTAAAAGGTTCAAAGACATATATACATTTTTAAGTTTCCCTTTAGCATGTTCATTAAAAGTGCTGCAATGTGGCTAAAGTTGATTGTAAGAGCCATATTTTATTTTTTCGATTCTGTTGTTGTGTTTATTTAAAGTTTATTAGTTAAGCATTCATTTATGATAATCGTGAGTTGTTCTGTGACATCATTCCATAATTGCGTAGTTGCATGACTATTACGCACGATAGAAGTTGTTAGGTTACGGAAGTTGTATAGAACACAAGCTTTTGACCGTAATCAAAAAAACGCAATAAGATAAAGCAAATAAGTTGTTGTAACCATAGTGGAAAACCATGCCCGTGCATTAGTAACAAATGTTCTGTAGAAATTTGCTAATCCTAGGAATCATTATAGGTTTTTGTTTTTTAGATGTTGTGCTGAGCCAGTCCTTTACAGCTTGTACCTTCTCTTAGTCCATCTGTACACCGTCCTGGCCAATAACATATCCCAAGAAGGCAATTTGCATTTAGTATGTGGCTTTTTGTAATTTTTTTTTTTAATACTGCAGGTGCTGAATATAGTCCATATGGCACCATACAGTATTCATAGAGTCCAGATGTGGTTCTAAAAGCAGTTTTCCATTTATCTCCCTTCATGAATTCTGATCAGATTTGAGGCACTTTACTTCTCAAAGTTGTTCCAGGGCGGTAGGAACTTGAGGTAGGGGGTACAGTATCTGTACTTTACCGAGACCTTGTTGAGCTCCCAATAATCAATGCACGGTCTGAGCTCCCCTTTTGTTTCTCGACGAAAAAAATAGATTTTCATTATTAGTGATTTTTCATAGGAAGGCTGGTAATCAGTGATTGTTGTTGGAACACTAGTGATTAGTAAATGACTAATGGAAACACTGGTGATCAGTTATTGGTGATAAAAACACTGGTGAAGTGGTTGATGGGGACACTGGTGATTGGTGAGTGGATGATGGGAACACTGGTGCCCAGTGATTGTCAGTGGTAACATTGTTGATGTAAAAACTTATGATCAATAAGTGGTTGCTGGAAGCACTGGTGATAAGCAATTATTAATGAGAACACTGGTCTATGATTGTGATCTGTGTTAAAAATGTAGACTTGGAGAATGCAAGTGCAGTTAAGATATCTATTAACAAACTGTTCAATGGTCAAGTTAATCAAACCTGCAGGATTAATCCAAAATAAAAATCCAGAAAACAGCCAAGGGTCAAGCAATGTACAGTACAACGAGCATTAACTAGACATGGCTAAACTAAATACCAAAAAAACAACCAAGGTCAAAATCCAAAAGAGCATACAAGTTTCAAAAGGTTCAGTAACCACCCTGGAGCAAGTCATAGAAAGCATGTAGTTCTGTTTTTTTTTATTTTTTTTTTAGAACTTTTAGAGTTTCCCTTTAGCATGTTCATTAAAAGTGCTGCAATGTGGCTGAAGTTAATAACAAATGTTTTGTACTATTTTGTACTCTTTGCTAGTCCTAGAAAGTTTTGTACAAAACTGGCACTCTCTATTACTGACATGTTAATGAATAGTTCTTTTGATGTTCGGGACACTGCTTTAAATGTGCTCTCTTTGCTAAGAATAAAAAAAAAGATTTCCAGACATCATGCCTCTTCTATTCTTAGCTTAAAACATATCTCGGAAACTCTTCTTTTTCATTTAAACCTAGCACTAATAAAAACACCTCTTCCCATGAGATGAGATCAGACCCCATGTCCCTCGAGATCAGACCTCGTGTCTGTGTGTCTGTGTTGCTCCCGGAGTCAAAGATTACGCATCAGCAATTGTCCGTATGTTTTAGTGACATTTTTTGTTTTTTGAATCTTCTGGTTTTGGTCATGTTGAACAAAATTGTAAAGTGTAAATTTTAAATTAGCAGTCATTAAACAACACATTAAGAATCCTGACCGTGACCCCTGTCAGCTGTCCACCTAAAGGTTAATATTAAACCTCTCCTTTATAAAGATCCTGGATAAGGTAGCATTGCAGTAGCTATATTTATATCTACATGAGAAAAGCTTACACAAAATGTATCAGTCAGGATGTAGATCTCATCATAGCACAGAGACAGCTTTGGTTAAAGTAGTAAATGACCTCTTACTGCCCCCAGATCAGGGTTGCGTCTCTTTGCCTGTGCTACTTGAAATTAGTGAATCTAATTTGACACAATGCAGACAGCTGTTCTCTGATGCCATGTGACTTCAGTCACTTAATAGTTGAAGAAAGGAATTTCCTACAGTGGTGTACCTGAACCTCCAATAATGAACTGGACTTCATATTAACTTCATATTAACAAATCTTCTTGGTCTTCATAAACACATTATATTCCAGCCCTAACACCCATAATCCCCCTTGGTTTGATTATCTCTCAGTGCTAGAACACAGTGCTCAAAAATAGTTGCGAGTACCTTCTCTGTCCAGGTTAGTCCTAAAGGGATGCCCCAGGCATCTGTTCTGGGTCTCATACTGTTTTGTTTATTTACCAGCATGTCACCCTGTGACACACTGTCTACTGATGGATCTACTCAAGCCTCTGCTTTTTTGATAATGTGTTTGATCTGATCTAGTACACTCTAAACCCACAGATAAATAATGCCTGCACTAGTAACATTACACTGAAAGTGAAATTATGCTTCCTTTACTCAAATAAAGCAGTTTGTTTTTTTCTTGAAAGAATGTTATTAGTCCAGACTAAATGACTCTTTTTGTGTTACTGTAGAACACTCCTACTGCACTCCTTATATTATATTATATTATATTATATTATATTATATTATATTATATTATATTATATTATATTATATTAAAGTAGCTTAAGCAGAGTGCAAAGCCAAAGTTAATGAATTGCATTCAGCACATCTAAGTACTAGTGCAATACAGAAACTCACATTATTAAAAAATGTTGTGCCATTTTCTTTTAATAACTGTAAAAAGAACTTGATTATACACATAAGTGTAATACATCATTTAAATCTGCAACGGGTCTTCTTTATTAATGTACACTCACAATTTTACAAATTTATTATAAAATTACAGTAAACAGACAACGTTAGCTATTGTGTATGTGTCTTTGTCTATCTATCTATCTATCTATCTATCTATCTATCTATCTATCTACTGTATAGACAGAAAGACATCTGTACACACACACACACACACACACAGTGGGTAAAAAGTATCCACCCCCTTTAAAATAATGACATTTTGTTGCTTTGCAGCCTGAAAAAAGGACAGTCACAGTTTTTTTTTTAACCCAGTAATATTTACTGATGTGTGTGTGTGTGTGTGTGTGTGTGTGTGTTTAATCTTCTCACACAGGTTTTATGTCACCATTTCCAATTCATGTTTAATAGTAAAAATCTAGAGTGGTGATTGTACTAATTACATAATGTTTGTTCAACAAAAGCGTTAAAGTGCTTTCCATAGAACACAACAACATAGAATAAAATTCACATGTCATACGATTAAAAAGTAAAGGTAAATTAAAGTGGCTGAGATACCCTTAAACATGACTTCTTATATATTTCAGAAATATTTAGCAAAAATACAGTAATCATCATCGTCATCATCATCATCATCATCATCATCACTGACAATCAGGTAAAGTGTAGAATGTTAATAACATGAACATTTTAAAACCTGAGTCTATATCTGAACGGGATGTCACATGTTGGCTGCATCGTCCCGAATCCCCAACGTGTCACATCAATATCTGGGATCTCTTCATCCGGGTTTTTCAACTCAAAGTCAAAATATGTAAGCATGAGGAAGATGAACTGCTTGAGCTCGCTGACTGCAAAGAACCTCCCGGGACACATGCTGGTCCCAGCACCCCACGGCATGTTGTAGTACTTTAGATTTTTTCCTCCTTTGTAGAATTTGGTCTTTTTCCCACCTTCAGGTGTGAGGAAGCGGTTGTATTTAAAGGTGTGTGGATCAGGGTGCACCTCCGGGTCAATCTGGACAGCAGTGTAAGGGAAGAGGGCCACGCGGTCACCTTTGCGGATCTTGTATTCATGCCCGTTGTCCATTTTCAGGGTCATGTCTTCCATTACAGCTCTTGTGAGCATGGGAGCAGCTGTCATGCGCAGGACCTCATCCACGGTGCTGTCCAGAACCGGGGTTTTAAGTAGCATGTCTCGGGTCAGATTAATCAATGGACCACCTTGCTTCACTTCCTGTCCGGTTTGACGGAGGACCTCATCAACCTCGTTTTTCACTGCCTCCATGGCTTCTGGGTGCTTCATGAGAAACAGGAGAAGCCAGAATGATGTGGGACCTGTGTTACTCTGGGACACCCACAGGAGCAGGAACATGTATCTGTCCAGCATGGATTCGGGCACTCCATGCTCAGCACGCACATCATAGGATTCAGACACCCAGTCATTTATGTTCTCTTTGGTCTTTATTTCCTCCACTGCGAGGACTTTCCAGAAAAGCCTTTTCAGCCTTTCTGCTTCTATTTTCTCAGATGGTCCCAGAACTCCGTAGGCCAGCTTTGGGAAAAGTCTATCATATTTACGAAACTCATAAAAGAGCTCATTAGATTTGTTTCGGTCAGCTTCTTTTGCTTTATACGCACTTTTTGAAGTATTTGCCACTTCGTTTCCAAAAAGTGCCAGATATCCAGCACGGAACACAATGTTGTAACAGTAAATGAAGAGCCCGTCCTCCTGCCACTGCCTTTCATCATTATCATTTCCAGACCCGATACTGTGCAGCATGAGGTTCTGTAGGTTGTTCATCATCGATTGCGTTAACACCACCAGGCCCTCACCCATCAGATGCTTGTTGCTGGATGCCTGAATGAGCTTGTGGTCTTCTTCTATGTGATGGTAGCCAAAAACACGCCTGACCAGGAACTTGGCAAACTCAGAAAAGTCCATCTTGTTCCGGGCCTCTTTAATCACTAAGCCGAAAGAATGTGGGTCCATGATGAAGGTGAAGTAAAACCCTCCTAGCAGTACAGTGAAAATATCCCCGTGCTTTTTTCTCATCCTCTCCAGAAACTTTGCAGTGTCCCTCCTGAACTCCAGAACATGTCCCAGCCATGGGAGAGGACCTTTATCCAGAGGAGGTTCTCCAGACCTTTGTCGACGAAAGGCTCCAAGAATGTAAAGTCCTCCAAGCAGGGAGACCAGTAAAGCAAGTAGAATTTGCAACAGAACGCTCATGGTGTTCAATCTCTCTCTCTCTCTCTCTCTCTCTCTCTCTCTCTCTCTCTTAGAGCAGCATGTGAGCTGTTCCTGTTGGTGTCTCTATTTAAACTCACTGACTCCAACCCTTGCCTGGATTTTGAACTCCAATAGGTCTAGGTTGAGAATATATAATAACCAGACGTCCCAGTTTTTCTTTAATACATGCTCATCACTCCTTTGCTTTCAAGACCTGCAAGCTGAGACATACGGTATCCAATCTCCAACTAGCAATGGAAATGTTTAAATAAATAATTATTTCTATATTTTGTGATATTTTTACATGCCCTAATTTGTACAGTTTGTTTATTTTACTAGTTACATTTATTTTCCTTTGTATTTCATTTCTTTTTATTAATATTAATTCCTTATATATAGTTTTTTTTATTTTCTTTTTAAGGTCACCAGCGGTCGTACAAGCATTTCACTGCATATCATACTGTGTATGACTGTGTGTGTGACAAATAAAATTTGAATTTGAATTTAAAACCTTGGTGGAAAATATGTGATTCCAGACTAGTTTAGATTTATATCCCAGATAAATTATCAGGTTTGGTTGATTTAGAATTGATATTAAATTAGCTTCATTTCTGGTAAGGAATTAACCAGCAAAGAAGAGCTCCATTAGGTCATGACTTTGACATAAAGGGCGTAAAGGGAGTAAAACTTTAATAAAGCTTCAGTAACGTCTAAATGGCAGGCATGACTATTTTATTTAGGTAATAAAAAACCAAGGGTTATACATTTGCTTTTCAGCCTGTATTTCAAATTCACAAACCAAGTTAAGCACACATGTAGACACATTACTGTCTAAACTCCACTATTCCTTTTTTGTACTCAGTATCATTTTATATATATAGCTCCTTAATATTTTTAAAAAACTAACACTTAGTACAACTGCATCATTAAATGCATTGGAAGTTTTCTTGAGGTATAAAAATACTCTTTAGTGCCTGTTAGATCAATAGCTCATAGATTCTTCATGGGGTTTAGGTCAGGTTAGTTGGCTGGCCAATATCATGGTCAGCAAGCCAGTTAGTGTTAGTTTTGGCAGTGTATGCAGTTGCTCATCCTTATTGGAAAATAAAATCAGCATCTCTATAAATCTTGTAAGCCAACAGATGCGTGAGGTGCTTTAAAATCTTCTAGAAGATGACTGCGCTGACTTTAGACTTAATAAAATACAATGGAACAACATCCGCAGATGACATGGCTCCCCAAATCATCACTGGCTATAGAAACCTTTCACAGGACCTCAAGCAGCTTTTATTATGCACCTCTTCACTCTTTCTCAGACAGCTTGATTTCCAAACGAGAAGCACCATTTACTTTCATCTAAAAAAGAGCACTTTGGACCATTGAGCAACAGCCCAGTTTTTTTTTTCTCCTAAGCCTAGGGACAATGCTTCTGACTAGGAATGCAACAGTTTCCTGAATTTCCAGTTTTGCTTGACAATCTTTTTTAGCCTGCGTTCATCACTGTCACACATGTCCCTTTCAAGTCATTTCCCCTGTACCTGCTACAATACAGCACTCTGTAAAGAACATGCTTTGATGAACATGATAAACATTTTGTTACTGGCTTATGAACAAAATGTACTGTCTATAGTTTTTTTAGCATCTCTTGCAGCATTATTGCTATGCTTAATTTGTTATTCAGAACATAGTGTTCACAAAACATCCAGATCACTTATCTCACAGAACAGATTCTGAGCATTAAACAATCGCGACTGTAAAAACAAATAAAAATAAGTAATTAAATAAAAACCTTGGTTTATAAGTGATTCACACTTATTTTTAATATTTTTCGGAAATTAGACTGGGCATAGGGTTGTGGGGACACTGGGTTCCAGTGGTGCTAGAGCTACAAAAAACATATCAAAAATCATGAAAAAAAAATCTGAGAACCTATACACAACTTAAAATTTAAATATTTTCTTTGCACAACTGAGATATAAAAAAAGGCTTTTTTTTCAGACTTTCTGGTGGTTTGTATAGACTTTTCTGTAACACGGCCTATAAGGACAGTGTGGTGTACAAGGTCAGTGATGTCACCATACACACACACTAAGTATAACCTGCTTTGAAAGAACATAAGTTCACCATAAACACACACACGCTTGCATCCACTAGGACGAACTCAACCCCAACAGCACATGTATCATGGAGTTCTGTTTTGCTTACCAAGTCCTGACTGTAGAAGAGGAGGAGCTGGAGGAGGGGACATGAGCGCAGGAGAACAATAGCAGCTGATAATACGAGTACGCTGTGATAGATGTGCTATTCCTGTAGGTAGCCGTGATCAGCTAACAGTCAGCTGACTAACATTACCTGCCAGATCTGATGCTATACGCTTGATCGATGCTCTTTTGTTGTTTTGTGGAGATTGTGAATAGGATCTAGTATATTTAGCTCATTAGTTGATTTCATTATGTTTGACTACTACACTTAACTCATCTGCATTTAAGCTAGAAATGTTGAAAATAATCCAGGCGTCATTATTAACACACAACACAACATTTGTTGGATCACTGAAATATATTTGATTCACCTTAAGAATCAATTCCTTATAGGACAGCAGTGTAAACATTAATAAAAGAGAAATAAAAGTCGATCCTAAGGCTAACCACATAGCAAAACAAACAACAACAAAACACTGCCTGTGAGCAAGATAAATGAAGTTATCTATAATATTTCTGAACACATGACAGGAACCTTTAAAACATGCCTAAAAACGTAAAGGCTCAGGCTGTCCAAAATGTGTTTAGTATTTAGTATTTAAATGCTTTTTAAAGGCCAAGCCTCTGTTGCGTACAGAAACTCAAATGTTTTGAATGGATCTTGTCTCTAAGACAGGTTGTTCCTTTTCTTGGCACTTCAGACACTGCTCATTGGTGACAGTGACACAGGTTTCAATAAAAGACCTCATGTGTTTCATCACAGCTCCTATCTCCTCCTCAGACCATGGTCTCTTCACACACCGCCTTAATGAAACACGGGAACCTGAAAAAAAAAAAGACAAATTGTTTGATAATTGACTTTAAACTTGATTTTTAGAAGATCTAATTATTTTTATTACCATGACATTTTATTACACTGCTTGTTAAAAACAAAATTCATCCAGCTTCTTTATATGCTTTATATTATTAATGTGTTGACTGCACATTAGCAAGTGTGCCTAGTGATGGACATGGCACTGCATTTTAATAACACCTTGAGTAACCGAGTTGAGGTGAACCAGAAGTTGCACAGGCAGCGTTCCTCTGGTCATCTAAAAGAATATTGCACAGTGTAAATGTATGGGCTTAAAGAGCCTGTATGCCTACCGATCAAACACCATGGGCTTGGAGGGGATTCATGTAAAACTGCAGGCAGACAGTTCCATTATTACTATACTAACTATACTCGTGGCAAAGTTGTTGAACCGGATAAAGTGTGTGAATATTTGCAACAATACCTTGAGTGATAATTTTACTAGGTAATGATGTAGATTTTACACAGGCCAAGTTTTTACTGTTGTTTTAAAACAATCATGCAAACTAATGAACTCATCAAAATACTATCCATAAAGCATATGAATCACAATTAGGGATGGAACGATTACTGGTTTCATGATAAACCACTGTAAAATGTACTGGAGGTTAGTAATATGCTTTCAAATTTAATTATCATTAAAACAGTGTTTGATTATCACGATTTTGAAAATTTTCAGTAAATCCTATCCAGCTAGCATCAGTCTGATGCAAACGCAGCACGCAACATGTTTTTTTTTTGAATGAGAAGAAATGGCAGAAGGCAGTAACAGTGCAGGGAGATTTCAGCCTTCTAAAATGACCAGATCTGAGGTGTGGCCATATTTTAGCTTTTACAAAAGTCCCGAGGGAAACGTAAGAGTATGATCACCCTGTCTGAAGAACATAGTAGACAGGGTGGTCGCTACTATAAAGGCATACACTTCAAATTTGCAAACGCAAGGCAGGTGGCCTTTGACCTCAATACTAAAACGACTTTGGGCTTCAGGTCATGGGCTTGGTCATTAAGCTCTGCAATGGAGTGTTGGCCAGAAGGGAAGCTTCCACCACTGCGCTGTGTCTAAACAAGTTGAACAGATATAGTAAACCTCTTGCGGCTAGGGTTGCCATGTCCTCTATTTAGCATAGATGGTCTTTTCTAACCACTGTGTCCCCCCAACATGTGTGTTTTTCTGAGTGTGTCTTCACCTGTGGAAGACTCAGGGTTTGAGCATGGATGTCATTACATGTCCAGAGGACCGTGTCCTTGCATACCTTGAGTTTGTCTGTGTCACACACACACACACAGATCAATTTTTACTTTTTTACCTTTACTTTATACAAAATTACTTTCTTTTCTTACAGTTGTTTTTACATTTCTTGCTTTACTTAGATAGTCCAGGGTTAATAAACCCTTCCCTTGCTGTTAGGTGTGGCAGTGCTGTGGCTAGGAAGAAGGAGAATAATCTGTACAGAACTGACCAAAGTTGTAGGCTAAAGCTAACTGAACCGGTCAGAGAAATGACACTGAAGTGAAGTTTCCTTCCCCTATCAGATTGCAGTTGAGAACTTGGAGATCACCTTTATCTCATGTAAAGCTGTACTAAGACAGTTTAAAGCTACATGTTGTAATTTTTTCAGAACTATGTAGGATGACAAGAAATTAAAATTAAGTACCAACAAATGATTTCTACTATGCTAACTACTTGGTAAATAATGACCAGAAAACATTTCATTACAATAATAAAAAAGTAAACAGTTAAAGACTGTATAGATAAGCTATTGTCCAAGTAAAGGAGCTTATATAATGAACCACTGCAAATTATAAGGTTTCTAATGTTGTCAAAATAATGATAATTCACATACAGTAGCTCCTCTATGATTTAAATTGATGATTTAAAAAGACCAACTTAAAACTTTTGTATTAAGCTAATTCAAAAATCATTCCTCACTACCCCTGCTGTCATTTTATTGAAACAAAACTTCTCTACCGGTGCAGAGGAACTAAGTGATGTTTAAGGCACATCATTGCTATAAAAAAGGAAAATGCCAACAGGAATCTCTACCTACCAAAGACTTTGCGTAACACTAAAGGTTTGATGTTACCGAGTGCTGTCAATAGGAAGAACTACAATATTTTTTTACACCAGAGACTGAAAGCAAAACGACAGGAAACACAATCACAATTTCAAACACCATTCTTTTTTGTACTTAGTTACATCCTATATATATAGGAGTCATCTTCTAGAAGATGGCTCCTTAATATTTTTAAAAAACTAACACTTAAGCTCAGTACAACTGCATCATTAAATGCATTGGAAGTTTTCTTGAGGTATAAAAATACCCTTTAGTGCCTGTTAGATCAATAGCTCATAGATTCTTCATGGGGTTTAGGTCAGGTTAGTTGGCTGGCCAATATCATGGTCAGCAAGCCAGTTAGTGTTAGTTTTGGCAGTGTAGGCAGTTGCTCAGCCTTATTGGAAAATAAAATCAGCATCTCTATAAATCTTGTAAACCAACAGATGCGTGAAGTGCTTTAAAATCTTCTAGAAGATGACTGCACTGACTTTAGACTTATATATATATATATATATATATATATATATATATATATATATATATATATATATATATATATAAATGGAACAACATTTGCAGATGACATGGCTTCCCAAATCATCACTGGCTATAGAAACCTTTCACAGGACCTCAAGCAGCTTTTATTATGTACCTCTCCACTCTTTCTTAGACAGCTTCATTTCCAAACGAGAAGCACTATTTACTTTCATCTAAAAAAGAGCACTTTGGACCATTGAGCAACAGCCCAGTTTTTTTTTTCTCCTAAGCCTAGGGCCAATGCTTCTGACTAGAAATGCAACAGTTGCACATTTCCTGAATTTCCAGTTTAGCTTGACAATCTTTTTAAGCCTGCGTTCATCACTGTTACACATGTCTCTTTCAAGTAACTTTCCCTGTACCTGCTCCAATACAGCACTCTGTAAAGAGCCAGCTTTTTTAGCAATCTCTCCCTGTGGGTTCATCTCCATGTGGAGGATGTCTGAACAATTATCAAGTAGGCTATATGTAGTCTTCTGCCTGATTGTGGGTACATTTTCATTGGCTGTGACCTATAATCATCGAAATTAAAACTAAGGAAATATTTTATTAAAATATATTAAATTTCATTATTTTATATACATTTTTTTATTACAGAAATATTTTACTTTATGTTTACTGAATAAAAAACATGAGTTTCACTTTTTGAATTCAATTACAGTTTTGGGGAAAAAAAATCCACAATATTGCGGCGTGGGCGGGGCAGCGGCTGACGACCAGCATGCCATGCAGGGATATCTGTGTGTTCACCATATTGGGGAAGGGTGTTTGGGTTAGTGGCTTCGGCCCTGTTTGTGTGTAGTGTGCTCCCGTTCATGCTTAGGCTGAATTGGAGATAGGCTTCGTGTGAATGTGCTGCTCATGCTTTTGTATGACTGCGTGTGTGAAATAAAGTACTTCCAGCCATTGCATTGGGCAGCAAGTAAGCTCACTCATCTCTCCAACATCATTTCCGGCGGTAAAGCGCTACATTGGTGTCAGAAGTGGGATGGAGAGTAACGGGTTGGAGCGCACAACGGAATTTTCCGAGGCTTCGCGGCGATGCCAAGGCACGGGACCTCGGGACTACCGCTGCAACGTTCTCGGGCCTGAGGGACAGCGTACACCAGCAGCCGCTAAACTAGCGCCGGGGGATGTTTGGGAAGCCGCGCTGGGATTTACATCGACTGTGTGCTGGACAGCGTCTTACTGCGGGCGCTCATGGACACTGGGTCCACTGTTTCGCTGCTGCGCTCTGGGTTACTGGGGCAACGCAAGCGTGTTTGCAGACGGCCTGATCCCGCCTTCAACATCCGCGCCGTTCCTGGGTGCTACGTGAAGGTATGGGCGTGTCGCACGGTGTGAGTCCAGGTGGGTGGTCGAACTTATGCACACGAGTTCTTAGTGGGGAGTGTTGAAAAGGACTGCATTTTGGAGTTGAACATTTTGGAGAGATGGGGTGCAGTGCTAAATTTGGCTAACGGAACTCTGCATGGTAACTTCAGGGTAGCCAGGTTGCTAGGACTCATACCACAGCCGAACAGTTAGTAGCACACACCCGGGGGGGCGGAACTTCCGGTAGCAGACCGAGCGGGAAACCTACATGCTAACGCCGGCAAGGTAAAGCCTGGCTACCCCGGCTGGGCAGCAAAGCGCGTGGTCGGTACTGCGATTGAGTGGAGCGCCGTGGCGACGTAGAACCCTCGACGCCGAATATTCTTCCCGTGCAGTCCTCCAGGCTCTCGGCCGGTGATCAGCTGTCTGAGCCAGCGTGCAGCCTAGTTACTGCAGCACCCAGAGCATCACCCACAGTCGCTTCGCCGGTGTCACAGCTGAACCGTTATCCGCTCATCGCCAAGCAGAAGGGCCCCCCCCAAGGGCTGCAAGACTTTCGCGTGGGGGCACCTATGGGCGTGGAAACTCACAGCCGGGGGCGAGATTTTGCTGCTGGAGAGCAGGTATGGGTGTGTTCCTCCGGAAGGAAGAGGGGGCTCTCGGCCAAGCTTCTGTCCCACTGGGTGGGCCCCTGTACAGTAATTGCTCGGCTCTCCGATGTCATCTATCGGGTGCGGTTGGCGGGGCGGGCACGAGTTGTGCTCCACTGGGATTGTCTTGCAGCTTACCAGCCGCACGCCGACGAAAGATCAAACTCTGTGGAGGCTGGACCGCCTCAGGACAATGTTCGCACTCATCCCTCACCCGCCAAAAGACTCCGGCGTTCTCAACGCCAGCGCCGACCGCCTCCATGCCTCCGAAACAAAGTTCGTCATGGTGACCAGGGACGGTCACAGCTCGGGTGGGGGCAGTGTGGCATGGGCGGGGCGGCGGCTGACGACCAGCATGCCTTGCGGGGATGTCGGGGGTGTTCACCATGTTGGGGAAGGGTGTTTGGGGTAGTGGCTTCGGCCCTGTTTGTGTGTGGTGTGTGTGTGACGTGTGGAATGTGCTCCGGTTCATGCTTAGGCTGAATTGGAGGTAGGCTTCGTGTGAATGTGCTGCTTATGCTTTTGTATGACTGCGTGTGTGAAATAAAGTACTCCCAGCCAAGGGCGTAGATTTGCTCTGGACATTGGTGGGGACCTAAGACTCCACCGCCCCATTCCCTGCCCCACCCAACAACCCCCCCACCCCAAATCCATCCACGGAATGCATGTTTTTTAAATATGCTGCAAAATCACTTTACATTAATACTAGCAATGATTCGATTGATATTAATCCACTCGAAATGCAATTTATTAAGTTAAATTAGGGAATAGTGTAATTTTAAAGGAATGTTTAATAACTGACAAAAAAATAGTTTAATAAAGACTATTCTTTATTAAGCCATAGTGCAAATGAAACATCTCAAACATCAGTATATATAAAAGTAGATCACATCTAAACATGAACTACGGATAGGTACCACACAACAGCTCAATGCCTATTGCTCCTATATGAAGGAGCCAAAAACATGCTTTCGCCTCTCGTTAACAGAAATAAACTGCTGGCATATTTGTTTGACATCAGTATTGTCCAGACTGTTCTGGTGGACATGGCATACAGCAGCATTGTTCAATCAAGCATTGTTGATCTGAGCCAGGTTTTTAGTCTCCTGAATGTACTGAAACTCCTTTCAGTTTCAGCTGATGACACCGGGGTAACTAAAAGCAGCCTGACAAGGGTTTCAATTTGATCAAATAGACCCCTCACCTCCACTGGCATTCTTCTCATGATAGTAGCCACTTCTGTACTAGATTTGAAACTGTTTTTGGACTTGAAAATGGCTAGCTGAACCTTTAGAGTCTCCCTGTTAGATTCTGGATACTGATCAACAATATCATCCACCTCTCCTGTCAGAAGAATGTCTTCCAGCCTTTTCTGAGTCTTAGTGTGCAAATCTCGAATCAAATCATTAATGTTTGCCAAGTCAGTGAATGCATTTTAAAAACTATTTGTGTTGACTTACACTTTTCTTAAAAAAAGAAAAGAAAAGAAAAAGCTCCTTATGTCCAGCTTCTTCTTTTTTTTTTGCTGCCGTCATCCTCACAAGTGTCACCCAACACACCTCCTTGCACGGGGGGGGGGGGGGAATCCACTGCATTTGGCGCTGCTTGTATCTGAACGCAGCCATAGCCTCTCAAGTTATAGCAGGGAAAGGCACAGCCAATTAAAATTTTCTTATGTGTTTTGGGGGCGGGAGGACTCACGGAGAGAACGTGATTTATCCCTTTCTGCGTGTCTAGGTTAATGTTAACATCACAATTTCTTTTTTTTTTTTAAGTGGGTTAAATTATTGGTGGGGACACATCCCCTCCGTCCACCCTAAATCTACACCCCTTCTCCCAGCCATTGCATTGGGCAGCAAGTAAGCTCACTCGTCTCTCCAACATCATTTCGGCGGTAAAACGCTACAATATTCACATTTTTTTGAGATGTAATTTTATACAAAGTGACTGAACTGCCAGAAGCATAATGGTCCAGTACATGCTGTAAATATCACCTTTAATGCATAATGCTTTGATTAACATGATAAACATTTTGTTACTGGCTTATGAACATAAACAGAACAAAACATCCAGATCACTTATCTCACAGAACAGATTCTAAGCATTAAACAATTGTGACTGTAAAAAAAAAAATTATAAAATATATAAAAACCTTGGTTTATAAGTGATTTATTCATAACTAAAATCATACGATCTGTATTATTAATACATTTAACACACACACACACACACACACAGTATTTATGCTTTATGCAGCATTATACTGTAGCATCAGAACCACAAGTATGTTTACAAGATTTTTACTTTATTTTCTTAGATTTCCTGAATTAGAACAGGACAGTGAAATTATTTCACTTTTACCAGAGAATATTTATATCTGTTTATCTGTACTTTATCTGTAAGTACATTTTGCACCGCAGAAATCAGTCCCAATCTGATGTTTGATGTGAACCTAATCTGTAGCTCCTGACCTGAATCTACACAATGTTTTGCTTTTTTTATGATTGGATGATTAGATAACTACAGAAATGTCCAGATGTACATTTTAATGTGATTGGGGCAGATTGTCTAACTATTAGTTTAATTATACTGCCCTCTTATGGTCTTTTAATTTTGTAACTGAGATTGATCTTCTGGTGCTATATGTAGCAATTGTTGCATTAGCAAGTTAAGTCAATGTAATTCAGCTCAACTAAACACAACATATATTTACAGTATTTGTCTCTTTAACATACTGTACAATTGTGGTTCTTGCACCTGGTCTTGTTTTTAAAACCGCCAATCAGCAGTCCTCATTTTGTCACAATGAAATTGTACTCAACATTGGGTGTCTCAGCTCATAACCACATTTAATTGAATTGTATTGTATTTATATAACACTTTTAATAATGGTCATTGTCACAAAGCAAATTGTGTGCCCTTGGATCATGTTAAGACTTCTAAAAGGTCAATGCAGCGTAGGCGTACTGCACAACTTTTGTGCTTTTTAAGCAGGTCCTTAAAAGTCCTGAAAGCTGATCTGGGTTTGAATCTGTCAGGAACTAACCCGAGGAGACCAGAAGACGTAGCTTTAGCGGTTAGCCCTTTGTAGCGTGAATGGTAAACCCAAATGCGGAGTGACACAAATAGGCAGGATAATCACGCGATTTGATCTAAGGACTCTCACAAATGGAGAGCAAGGGAGAGACACAAATCTAACCCGCGTCCTATAAACATACACTCAATCTGGAAGTAAACCCAAGAGGGTGAGTACTCACGGTTTGGTGAAACGGTCCGAAGCGACAATGGGCGAACTCAAATGACTGAGCGGAGTGTAGTGGTTTGTTTACCCTTTTTATACTTCCGGGTTCGCGACCACATTATTTCCGGGTCCTAGTGCCGGTTGCGGACTGAGTGTGCATGACAGTACCCCCCTGTCCAGGACCGGCTCCAGACATGGTCCTGAGGTGGAGGATACCCGACGACGGTAGTCCCGTATAAGTTCAGGATCGAGGATAAACCGAGCCGGAATCCACGACCGTTCCTCGGGGCCGTAACCTTCCCAATCGACCAGGTACTGGATCCCTCTACCCCGAGGATCCGGCGTACGGTGTAGACGGGACCACCGTCAATGATCCGGGGGGGAGGAGCTGGGGGGGTGGGTGGAGTCATCGGTGATGTGATGAAAGGTTTGAGTTGGGAGATGTTGAATACTGGGTGGGTTCGGAGCGCCGCAGGCAGCTGGAGCCGGTAGGTGACTGGGTTTATCCGAAGAGAGATGCGGTAGGGGCCGATGAATCTGGGTGATAATTTTTTGGATTCAGTGTGAAGGTGGAGGTTTCTTGTGGAGAGCCATACTTTGTCACCTATGTGGTACAATCGTCCCGGAGGGTGTCGGCGGCGATGTTGGGTGGTGTAACGGATGTTGGCTTGGTGGATAGCCCGTCTCTTGCAGAAGACCTCCGCCAGGTCCCTATAGGCGGCGGGGATGGCGTTGACGTCAACATTGGGGGCCTCGGACTCCCCAGAGCACGTCCCAGCCGCAGCCCTTAGGCACTGTTCGGTACAGGTCGCGCCCCACTGTAGAATCTGGTTCAGCCTCCAGGAGATAAGGGGGTCGTGTCAGATGAGCCACGGAAAACCTAGGATGATTGGAGGAGAGGAAATGGAGGTGACATAAAAGTTGGTCTGATCCTGATGTCTATCGATGATAAGGGTGATGGGATGAGTCTGGGTGGTGATTGGACTGGTGGAGAGGGGCCGACCGTCGACAGCAGTAATCCGAACCGGCTGGGATAACGCCTCGAATTTTACCCCCAATTTTTTGCCATAAGAGAGGTCAATGAAGTTACCTGCGGCACCGGAATTGATGAACGCAGTACTCCTAACTTGTTTGTGGCCAAAATGGAGGTGTACTTGAACCGTGAGACAGGAGGAATCGGTCGAAGTGGAGGAGAGTTGGAGATGACCCGGTGAGTGGTCCTCCTGCCTCACTGGGTCTGGGCGTTTCCCGGCCGAATTGGGCAGATAGCTCGGTGGTGCATCGCTGACCCACAGTAGGCACAGAGTCCCTCCTTAAATCATCACTCCCATTCTTTAGCGGTCAAGGAGGCGTGTCCTAGTTGCATGGGTTCCCTGGCTCATGTGTTAACCACGGCGGGAGGTGGAGATCCGGCAGGTCCAGTGGTTGTAGGAGTGAAAGTAGGTCGGGCGTTGTGAACTGGGGCGTGGGTGAAGAAGGTGGACGAAGGCGTGGAGGGCAGCAGGGTCCGAGGGGCTGGCTTCGGGCGCGAGAGCATGCGTTGGTCTATCCGGAGGGCCAATTGGATGAGGCCCTCCAAGGTTGCAGGCAATTTTCGTCCGGCTAGTTCGTCCTTACTGCGAGACGCCAGTCCCTCATAGTAGGTCGTCCGGAGGGCGGCATCTCCCCAGGTGGTCTGGATGACGAGGGTTAGAAAATCCGCAGTGTAGCGACTCACGGACGACGCTCCCTGCCGTAAGTGATAAAGTTTGGTACCGGTCTCCACCTCGCTGGCAGGATGTTCAAAAGTGAGCTGTAGTTGATGTGAGAATTCCTTATAGGAGTGCGCTGTGTCTGAGTCGGAACGCAGTACCGCCGTGGCCCACTCAGCCGCCTGCCCAGTTAGCAACAAGACGAGAAGAGCAATGCATAGTCGATCGGTGGGGTACTTGGTGGAATTGAACTCAAACACCAGATCTAGCGCTGTCAAAAACACACTACATTTCCCGTCCGTGCCGTCCCATTTATCCGGAAGCGAGAGAAAAACATCAGAACCGCTGGGTTCACCGCGGAAGGCTCAGTCATTCTGTCAGGAACTAACCCGAGGAGACCAGAAGACGTAGCTTTAGCGGTTAGCCCTTTGTAGCATGAATAGTAAACCCAAACGCGGAGTGACACGAATAGGCAGGATAATCACACGATTTGATCTAAGGACTCTCACAAATGGGGAGCAAGGGAGAGACAAAAATCTAACCCGCGTCCTATAAACATACACTCAATCTGGAAGTAAACCCAAGAGGGTGAGTACTCACAGTTTGGTGAAACGGTCCGAAGCGACATGGGCGAACTCAAATGACTGAGCGGAGTGTAGTGGTTCGTTTACCCTTTTTATACTTCCGGGTTCGCGACCGCATTACTTCCGGGTCCTAGTGCCAGTCGCGGACAGAGTGTGCATGACAGAATCACTGGCAGCTCAGGATCGACATGTGTACAGGCAGATAGAGAGAGAGAGAGAGAGAGAGAGAGAGAGAGAAAGATTAATAAAAGTGAGGAAAGATAGCATCCAAAGTTTACTATAATGATCATATTTAATTGAGTTTAAGAGATTTCATTTGTAAAAAAAAAAGTGCATGTTCACACCATACATCAGAAATGTATCAGGTAATGTAGTTGCAACAATATAACTTTTTTAACATAAATAAAGTGGTTATATTATGAATATAGAGTATTAAACATGAAATCTTATGAAATTGTTTAAAAAATATATACATATATTGTCCTTTACTATTGTTGTTGTTTTTTATATATTTTTTATTGTGTGTAAGGTGTCCTTAAATGTGTCATGAAAGGCGCCTACAAATAAAATCTATTATTATTACTATTATATGTTGATATATTTAAGAAAAAAGACGTGACATGTCTGTGGTGTTACAACCGCGTATTTTAGAAAAGAGGGTGTAAATGACCATTCAACCCCCCAAGCACAAAAGTGGAATGTCGTCTTTACCTCCAGCAATAAGGGGTAGTGCTAACATAGATGGCTTATAAAAGTTTTACAAGAAAGGACTTTGTTTAAGAAAATGGATAAGAAAAACTCTTTAAAGGTTATGTTTTGTTTATTCCTTTATTTTAATTCTAATATGAACACTTTATTCTTATTTGTTATACATTTTTGTTTGCATTTGTTTTTTATACCAGAGACTTTTATTTTGAAGTACATAAAAGGAAGTGCAGTGACGCTGTTTGTGAATGTTTGCCACTTTATACTAGTGATGGGAAGTTTCAATCATTTTATAGTGACTCGGTTCTTTGAATCTTGTTTATCAAATGAGCGAATATTTTTGAGTCATTTAGTTTTTGTTTTTTTCATAAAAAGACCCCAAACACGTCTGCATACACAAATTTTGGCTATAGTCCCAGTAATGAAAATATTTCAATGTAGCTAAGGACATATTATAATAAACAGAATGAGTAGCTCAGCTCTCATATCTTGAAAAAAAAAAAAATTTCAGAGAAAATCATCGGGATCCTTAGCGGCGATAGCTCACCAGCGGTGCCTAATTTTGTGGCCTTGCTCCTTCGCAACACCTGCAGAAGGGCAAGCCGCCTAGCTATTGAGCTTCGGCATGAGTGAGGAGCAGTGTGAGCAGTATTAGATTTGACAGTCTGAAATGCAGATCACAGAATGCTGCCTCCGCAGTCTCTCTCTCTCTCTCTCTCTCTCTCTCTCTCTCTCAGTTCAGCTTAGTTCATTTCAGCAGAGCTTTATTACTTTATTATCATGAATGTTACAAACTACATTGTTCCCAAAGCACTTATAGATGGTAGATTACATTGCAAATAACAATAATATAGAGAAATACACAGAAAAACATGGTGAGTAAACAATATTAAAAACAACAAAATCTATCAGTATCTTCCCTTTACAAAACTCCATAGGTGCGTTCCAAATGACATAAAGTACCCTGCGAAGTATACTTCGCAGGTTATTCGCCCATGTTAAGTGTGAAAAGAAATGCATCACAAATTGCAAATAATAGAGATCGAAAAATGGTGTATGGATTTATTATCATTATTGTCAAGTACAACATCATATTAAAAGGGCATAAAAATGTAGATGTATTATTATATAGGCTGGTACATCTTTAATTAATTATTATTATAATTAATCAGTAATTTATTTACAAGGTATACATGTTTCAACAGTATATTTTATAATGGTATTAGATTTTGTTCCAATAAATATTTAATATTGTAAAATTTTCATGGCAGCAGCAACAGGTCTCCGAGGTGCTTATGTTACCATGGTAATGCATGAAGGACATGACAGCAGCGCTGGTGATTTTAAAAAAAGTTCCCTTCACCGACATTCTCTGCAAACTGAGCAGGTAGTATGGAACACCCTGCGAAGTCACCAGCATGGATATCAATTCCTATGTGCGTTACCATGGTAGCATAAGCACCTCAGATATTTGTCGCTGCTACCGTGTAAATTTCATACTATGGTCATTAAATATTGAATATTTATTGAAACACAAACTGATACCATATACTCATATACTGAACTTTTACTCCTGCACCATAGAGAGCATCCTGACCGAAAACATTTCAACCTGGTTCGGGAACAGCACCGTGCAGGACAGACGAGCTCTACAGAGGGTTGTGCGTTCAGCAGAGCGCACCATCCGCACCGAGCTCCCTGACCCGCACTCGATCTACAGCAAGCGGTGCTGGACCAAGGCCAGGAAGATCATGAAGGACCTCAGCCATCCCAACAATGGACTGTTTTCTCTCTGAAGGCCAACACAGAGAGACTGAGGAGCAGCTTCTACCCGCAGGCGATACGGTCTGATCGAGTATTTTTGATCCATTTTGCACATCCACACACATAGTTTTGCACTCACTGTGAACATTCTGGACATTCACTTACACTAGTGGCCACTGCACAACTACACATTTGTGGACATTAGTTATATTATCACAAGTCACTTTAAATATGTCACTTTCAAGTATATTTGCACCCCCCCTGGATGTTCTGTTACCCGGATGCACAAGTCACTTTAAACACTTTAAATACAGTATGTGACATTTCTATTTATACTCAATTTATATTCAACCTCATTCCCACACATACAGTCCTAAATTCTATATCTCTGTACAGTACAGCTGTCTCTTATTTTCCATATTTTTTATATATTTCTCTTATATTGCATATTTTGTACTGTACAGTTATGTTATTTAATTTTAATTTTATATCTTTTTTATTCTTTCTTAGTCAAATCACCTTTTTATATTTATTTTCTATTCATAGTTTTTTTTTATTGTACTGTGTATGACTGTGTATGTGACAAATAAAATTAGAATTTGATTTGAATTTGGTAAATACTGTAAAATATTTTTTTTTAACCTGTTTCTATTAAAATTACAGAGAACTGTTGTTGATTTCACTTTCACTAGGTGGCAGTCAATATTCACTCAGGTAGTTAAACACACTGACTGTTCTTTTTTGTTTGATTTTATTTTATTTTTTTGGTCGTTTTGTTGTGACCTCTATCATCTCTGGTTCAGTTTGTTGGCAATTTGTTGGCCACCAGGGTTCATTGCGGGCAAAGACACCCTCTAAACACCATCGATTAGAGCCTTATTAGAGAACAGGATGCGGAGGAGGGGGTAAACCATCACAGTGAACCATAGGGTCAAGTCATTAAACTTTCAAACAGTTCAAAAAGTTGAAATCGAGTGTGTAGGGGTGATTGGCCTGCAGGTTAGACTCCTGTTGTCTCACTAGTGAACAACAGGTCAATGCGACAGATGCCCAAGCAAATGTTGGCATGTAACCTGTTTCATGTGAGGCTTTCCTTCAGGAAAGGGTTCACTCACAAAAGTGGACTGGATTTTTATATTAATATTACATATTAAATAAGGGTGTGTGGATCAGGACGCACCCGCAGTGGACGTATGATGGTGTTAATGTGGAGTACAGTGAGGTCAATAAGTATTTGATCACCCTGTGATTTTGCAAGTTTTTTTTACTTAGAAATCATGGAGGGTCTACAATTTTCAGCATAGGTGCATTTCCACTGTGAGAGACAGAATCTAAAAAGGAAAATCCGGAAATCACATTGTATGATTTTTTAACAATTTATTTGTGAATTACTGTGTTAAATAAGTATTTGATCATTTGCTTATCAGCCAGATTTCTGACCCTTAAAGACCTGTTATTTTGCTTATAAATAGTCCATATGCTTCTTACGGAGCCACTCCTTGGTTTTCCTGGCTGTGTGCTTTGGGTCATTGTCATGTTGGAAGACCCAGCCACGACCCATCTTTAATACTCTGACTGAGGGAAGGAGGTTTTTGCCCAATATGTCACAATACATGGCCCCGTTCATCCTCTCCTTAATACAGTGCAGTCGTCCTGTCCCCTGTGCAGAAAAACACCCCCAGAGCATAATGCTTCCAGCCCCATGCTTCACTGTAGGTATGGTATTATTGGGATGATACTCATCATTCTTCTTCCTCCAAACACGGCGAATGGAGTTAAGACCAAAAAGTTTTACTCTCATCTGTCTCATCTGACCACAGGACTTTCTCCCATGACTCCTCTGGATCATCCAGATGGTCCCTGGCAAACTTCAGACGGGCCTGGACATGGGCTTACTTAAACAGGGGAACCTTCTGTGCGATGCAAGATATTAAACCATGACATCTAAGTCCTGTGGTCAGATGAGACCAAAGTAGGATTTTTAAAAGTGCAATACAAATGAAAATAAAATAGAAAAAAAATTGTTTAATTGTTTTAAACTGAAAGTTCCCAAGATATTTTCATGCACTTTAAAGTCCTTTAATTGTAGTTTTGCCTCTCTGATAATATATGAACAACAGTAAAGTTAACGATAGAGTGGAATAGAGGTCCACTGATGACGCCATAGCCCTGACTTTACATTTACATTTACATTTAGGCATTTGGCAGACGCTCTTATCCAGAGCGACTTACAAAAAGTGCTTTAATGTTTACAACTTTGGATACATACTTACACTGGGTTAACTAGGTTAATAACTAAGTGCCATTAGTCCAACACATCTGAGAAGAGGGTTTTTTTTTCTTCTTTTTTTTTTCCTTTTTGGGGGGTGGGGGGTCCCCCCACCCCCCAAAAAGGAAAAAAAAAAAGAAGAAAGTTTTTTGAGTTTTCAAGTACTGGAGAAACAGATGCGTCTTGAGTCGTCGTTTAAAGATAGTCAAAGTCTCTGATGTACGGACATCTAGAGGAAGTTCATTCCACCACCTAGGTGCCAGAACAGAAAAGAGCCTGGATGAATGCCGCCCTCGATCCCTGAGAGATGGTGGGATGAGGCGAGCAGTGCTGGAGGATCGGAGGGAACGTGGTGCAGTGCGTGGTGTAATTAGCGCAGAGAGGTAAGTGGGTGCTGGGCCATTTTTAGCTTTGTAGGCAAGCATCAGTGTTTTGAATTTGATGCGGGCAGCTACAGGAAGCCAGCGCAAGGAGCGGAGGAGTGGGGTGGTGTGGGAGAACTTGGGAAGGTTAAAAACGAGTCGTGCTGCTGCATTCTGGATCAGTTGCAGAGGACGAATCGTGGACAGAGGCAGGCCTGCCAGGAGTGAGTTGCAGTAGTCCAGTCTTGAAATAACAAGGGACTGAACAAGCACCTGAGTAGCCTGTGAAGAAAGAAATGGGCGAATTCTTCTGATATTGTAAAGAAGAAATCGAGAAGAGCGATTAAGGTTAGTAATGTGTGGGGAAAATGACAGATGATTGTCCACGGTTACCCCAAGATGGTGGGCAGTGGTTGAGGGAGTGATTTGGTTGTTGTCCATGGATATCACAAGGTCTTGACCTGGAGATGAGATGATTACATACTGCCCTCACCCACCTGGAGAAGAGGGATACGTATATGAGAATGCTGCTAGTAGATTATAGCTCTGCATTCAACACCACTGTTCCCTCGAAGCTGGACAGAAAACTACAAGATCTAGGATTGAGCAGCTCTCTCTGCAGCTGGATTCTCAACTTCCTGTCCAACAGACGCCAGATGGTCAGTATCGCCTCATCCTCCGTCACAGTGAACACTGGTGCTCCACAGGGGTGTGTACTGAGCCCTCTACTGTACTCACTCTATACATACGACTGCACGGCCACTAGCAGCTCCAACATCGTTGTGAAGTTTGCGGACGACACAACAGTGGTGGGTCTTTTCACCAACGGTGATAAGACGGCATACAGGGAGGAGGTCAGTGCCCTGACACATTGGTGCCAGGAGAATCATCTCTCCCTCAATGTAGGAAAGACCAAAGAGTTGATAGTGGGCTTCCGGAGGTGTAGAGGTGCACATTCCCCTATCATCATCAACGGCGCTGCTGTGGAGAGAGTGAGCAGCTTCCGCTTCCTGGGTGTTCACATAGCAGAGGATCTCACATGGTCAGTTCATACTGACAAAACAGTGAAGAAGGCGCAGCAGCGACTCTTCTTTCTCAGGAGACTAAAGAGATTTGGCATGAGCCCCCGCATACTTAGGACCTTCTACCGCTGTGCCATCGAGAGCATCCTCACTGGATCCATCACGACCTGGTAACAGCACCCCCTACAACCGCAAAGCTCTGCAGAGAGTGGTGCGGTGTTCCGAAAGGATAATTGGAGGTGAGCTTTCCTCCCTGCAGGACATCTCCAGGAAGCGGTGCCTGAGGAAAGCGAGAAGGATCATCAAAGACTCCAGTCACCCCAGTAACCACCTATTTAAACTGCTCCCGTCAGGCAGGAGGTATGGAACCAGCAGGCTGAGGGACAGCTTCTATCATCAGGCCATCAGACTGCTGAACACTGACCAATAGGTCTCCACTGACACTACACTGTCACTTTATAGTCACTAAGCCTATATATATTTTTTATAATACTTGCACAATATTTATACTACTGTATTATTCATATGTATATTTATTCTTAGAATTGTACACCACTATTGCTTGTGTAGCTTGCACATAATAATTTCACTTACATGTACTGTACCAGTGTACCAGTAACGTGATGTGACAATAAAAGTGACTTGAATATAAACTAGAATATAAAAAAGTTACTTTCTTCATAACTGTTTTATATTTTGACAATATTATATTTGGACCTTTATTAGTACTTGTGTACCAGTAAAGTTAATAATATTGTTGGTTTTCCAAAAATGTTGACAACATTGTTTTTCTTTTTTTTTTTCTTTTTTTCTTTAAAGGTCAGCCTGTTAGGGTGGAATGGTATGCATCATATGCTTTTTAACTGGGTGTGTTTAAGAATCTTGTTGTTGTGATAATAGCATGTGTTTTATGTAAATTTATCAATGCATTTTACAGTAAATTTTATAGTATTGTGCATAAAATGATGTGAGTTTTGTGGTGAAGTGTATGACAGTGTTTATTTTACTGTACCGTTAAGGGTAATATTAGTTTTACCGTAAAGTAAATAATAGCCAGTATTTTGCAGTAAAGTGAAAAAGTACTCAAAAAGTATGTGTGTGTGTGTGTGTGTGTGTGTGTGTGTGTGTGTGTGTGTGTGTGTGTGTGTGTGCATGCACATGTGTGTGTGTGTGTTAGATTAAAGTTAATGATAGCATGTTTTCTACAGGTGTTGTACAGGAGTTACTATAGTGTGAGTTTTCTGGTAAAGTTAGTGAAAGTGTGTGATTTAGAGTAAAGTTAAGGATAGTGAATATTTGACAGTAAAAATGTATTACCCTTTGTGCTTAATAGTACTAGTAATAGTGTAATAGTAATAGTTTAATAGTTTTGATTCTGTTGTAAACATCAAACAATAGTGTGTTGTACTTTGACAATACAGTGTGTTACAGTTAATTATAGTGTAACGATACCAATTTACTATAACACACACTACCGATACAGTATGTCTTACAGTAACTTATAGTCTATGTTTTACAGTAAAATTACAGATTGTCTGTGTTTAACAGTAAATACTGTGTTTTACATTAAACTTAGCACAGTGTGAGTTACAGTAAATGATAGTGTGTTTAACAATAAAGTAAAATATAGAATGTTTTTTTTCCCATCAAATTTAAGATAGTGTATGTATTACAGTGAAGGTTTTTCAGTAATGTTTTAACTTAAATGTCTGACCTGCTAGGGAGGAATGTTATGCATCGCATGTGTGCTTGTAGATTAATGTGTATCTGTGTCATGTGTGAAATATTTAAAACTGTGGTTAAATTTGATAAGATTCTGTGTCAGTGCCTACTGGAAGATCTTGTTTATCATGTTTTATTGAAACAAGGAAATGATAGTCGAGTTAGTGATAATAGCATGTGTTTTGCAAAAATTCAAAACACACTGAATACACAGCCAGCACATCTGACTTGAAGCTAGGACTGTTAACCATAATTAACAGATCAGGAGTTTGATATATAGTGTTTAACGGAAACCTTGATTAAAGAGAACGAGTATGTAGCTGTTAATGAAGCTAGTCCTCTTGGATACAGCAACATGCACCAGCTTTGGCTAACTGGTAGAGGAGGAGGCATTGCAGATGTTTACAATTATAATCTAAATATCGTACAAAAACACATATTTAATTGATTTGATGTGCTGTATAGTAACATAACAAGTGTAGCTACAGATATAAAGTCTCCTTAGTCAATCCCACTAATTAGCATTTACAGACCCTCAGGGCCGTACTCTGAATTTCTCTGTAAATTTGCAGATTTTTCTCAAACCTTGTAGTCTCTGTAGACAAAGCGTTAATTGCACTAGACTCCAATATTTATTTTGAGAATCCAGAAGACCCTCTGAGAACAGCATTTATGTCCATACTGGACTCAGTAGGAGTAAATCAGTGTGTAGTAGGACTCACTTATAAAGCAAGTCACACTTTAGATTTAATATTAACCTTCAATTCAATTCAATTCAATTCAATTTTATTTGTATAGCGCTTTTAACGATTTACATCATCACAAAGCAGCTTTATACAATCAAAAGAACTAAGTTTGTATGAAATGTGAATGTGTATGAATCAAAATGATATGATTGTCCCTGATTGTCCCTGATGAGCAAGCCTAGGACGACGGCGACAGTGGCAAGGAAAAACTCCCTGAGATGGTAATAGGAAGAAACCTTGAGAGGAACCAGACTCAACAGGGAACCCATCCTCATCTGGGTGAAAACAGATAGCAGGGATTGATGTGCATAATAATATGCGAGACTGGAAGTTCAATATAAGAGGAGATGTGTAAGATTAAAGTCCAGTTTGTTCCTGGAGGCTCAGGTAGACTGTGAAAAATTTCAGTCCTGAACTATTGAGTGACTGAAGTCACAGGTCCTCAGAGAACAGCAGTCTGCATCATTCGAGGACAGGACCACCTTCATGGAAAAGTGGAACCAACCCCAGTCACCACACGCATTCCAGGCAGACCACACGGGGGCATCCATGTGATAAGATCTCCAACCAGAAGCAGGACTCCAGGATGAGTTAGAGAGGTCCAGCGGGCAGAGGGGGTCTGGATCACTGGCAGCTCAGGAGCGACATGTATAGCTCGACAGAGAGATAGGTAGAGGAAAAAGGAGAGAGGGAGAGAGAGAGAGAGAGGAGAGAGCAGAAAAGGAGAGAGCAAAGAGATGGAGAAATAACAGTTAGGTATGGTCACAGTCGAACAATGTAAAAAGTGAATGTATATTTAGTGCAGAGTGCAAGCAGAGACTCTGGCAGGACTAGCTATGACAGCATAACTAAAAAGGGAGAGCCAGAAGGAAACACAAACATGAGGGCTTCCAGAGATGTAAGGCAACCAATCACCTCACCGTCAACAAACCTGAGTGATCAATGAGAGTGGGGAAGACAGCATCCAAACATACCAGTTCACCATAATACTCTACGTCCATGAGTCCCCCAGATCTGCTCCTTTACCTAAGGCTAATCTATTTATAAAAATGCTTGGCTAAATAAATAGGTTTTTAGCCTGGACTTAAACACTGAGACTGTGTCTGAGTCCCGAACACTATTTGGAAGACTATTCCATAACTTTGGGGCTTTATAAGAAAAAGCTCTGCCCCCTGCTGTAGTTTTAATAATACGCGGTACTGACAAGCAGCCTGCATCCTTTGATCGAAGTAGGCGTGGCGGATTGTAAGACACTAGCAGTTCACTCAGGTACTGCGGCGCGAGACCATTTAATGCTTTATACGTCAAGAGTAGTATTTTAAAATCGATGCGAAATTTTACAGGAAGCCAATGCAATGTAGATAAGATAGGGGTGATGTGCTCATATCTTCTGGTTCTAGTGAGGACTCTCGCTGCTGCATTCTGGACTAATTAAAGCTTGTTTAAGCACCTAGTTGAACAACCAGACAGTAAGGCATTACAATAATCCAACCTAGACGTGATAAAAGCATGAACTAGTTTTTCTGCATCGTTTAGTGACAATATATTTCTTATCTTGGCAATATTTCTGAGGTGAAAGAATGCTATCCTGGTAATATTATCTACATAATCTTTCAAATGAAAGGCTTGAATCTATAATCACACCGAGGTCTTTTACTGCTGCACTTGATGGAACAGAAAGGCCATTTAAAATCACATTGTGATCAGAGAGCTTACTTCTAGCTGCTTGTGGTGCTATGACTAGAACTTCTGTCTTATCAGGATTAAGCAGAAGGAAATTAATTAGCATCCAATCTCTTATGTCCTGCACACATTGCTCAACTTTAGTAAGCTGGTTTTTCTCATCTGGTTTTGCTGAAACGTATACTTGTGTGTCATCAGCATAACAATGAAAACTAATACCATGTTTACGAATTATGTTGCCTAGAGGAAGCATGTAAAGGGAAAAAAGCAGTGGGCCTAAAACAGAACCCTGTGGAACACCAAACTCAACTTGAGAACATGAGGAATGGTCACCATCTAAATCTACAAACTGATAACGATCAGTCAAATAGGATCTGAGCCACAAGAGGGCCGTTCCCTTAATTCCTACTACATTTTCTAATCTGTAAAGGAGAATATTATGATCAATAGTGTCAAAAGCTGCACTGAGGTCGAGTAACACAAGTATAGTGACACAACCCTGATCAGAGGCCACTAGGAGGTCATTTACTACTTTAACGAGTGCTGTCTCTGTGCTGTGATGAGGCCTAAATCCTGACTGATACAATTCATGTATGCCATTTCTATGTAGATATGAACATAGCTGTTGTGATACTACCTTTTCCAGAATTTTAGAGATAAACGGGAGGTTTGATATCGGCCTGTAATTGGAAAGCTGACAGGGGTCAAGGTCAGGTTTTTTGATTAGTGGTTTAATAACTGCTAATTTAAGGGATTTAGGGACATACCCACTGCTGAGTGAACAGTTAATTACTTTTAACAGGGGTTCTGTTATTGCTGGAACTATCTGCTTGAGAAAATGTGTCGGTATCGGATCTAATTCACAGGTTGACGATTTTGAAGAGGAGATGAGTGAAATTAGTTCACTCGCTTCAAGGGGAGTAAAGTATTCTAGGTTCTGATGTGATGTGATTAATTTATCATCTGTATCACTTAAATTGTCTGGTTTTAAAGCCTGAATTTTTTGCCTAATATTTTTGATTTTGTTATTGAAAAAGTTCATGAAATCCTCACTACTGTATGTTGTTGTTGTTAACCTTCAGATAAAGAATAAGAAATATAACCCCAATTCCACAGTCTGAAGTTATCTCAGATCACTATCTTGTCTCAATTAAAGTGTGTCATAGTAATAATGTACGCACAGCGCCGCCCTGCCGTATTAAATGCACACTACCGTTCAAAAGTTTGGGGTCACTTGCAAATTTCTTTGTTTTTGTTTAGTGATTTATTTTCTACATTCTACAACAATACTGGGGATTTCAAAACTATAATATAACAAATATGGAATTAGGTAATTACGTAACAACAAGAAAAACAAGAGTTAGTTGTTATTTTAAGACACAGAGGTCAGCCTTTCTGTAATAGCTCTTGCAAGAACAGTATTGTCAAGTGAATGAAGTTATGAAGTCTTTACACAGCATAAGTAGGAGACACATCTCACCATTAACTGTTCAAAGGAGACTATTGCATATTTTGGACACCTTCAGCATTCCTTTACAATGTAGAAAGAAATAAAAATCAGGAACGATCATGGAGTTAGAAAGTGACCGCAAACTTTTGAACGGTAGTGTACATTCACATCAACTACAACACAGAGGTTTATCAATAATCTCCCAGAGTTATCAACTTTGATCCATCTGACCCCACAGAACTCGATCAGGCGACTGAATATTTAGATGTAGCTCCAGTTAAAGGGAAAATGATTAGAGATAAGAAACTCCCTCCCTGGTATAATGACCACAGGTGCACTTTAAAACGGACTGCTTGAAATTTAGAACACAAATGGAATCAAAGTAAATTGTTAGTATTTCAAATAGCATGGAAAGAGAGCATCCTGAATTATAAAAAAGCTCTCAGTGCTGCTAGATTGTTGTATCTCTCCACTCTTTGTCAGGGGCCATTCAAAGGTGGCTGAACAGAAGTGAACCCAATAGCAGACAAGCGGTGATTAAATGGTAGAAAATAGTGTTTTAAATCTTAATTGGATATATTGGGGCTTGGAAAAACAGGCGTAGCAGGACCAGAGGAGAGAAGCAGTGACTGTGTGAGCTTAGTGACTGGGAGAGTGGGGAAGCCTTTAGTGATGAGAAAGGAGGCGGGGCTATAACGCGTGGGAATCTCCAAAATCCCGGAAGCTGAACGCGGGGAACGAGAGAGAAATCTGAGAAACAGGCAGGTTAAACCAAAAACTACTTGACAGAATAAAAGCGAGGCACACGAGTGAGATACTGCGGCACTGAATGGTTTTCTTAGCATGCTTAAAAAGCCTAGAGATGATTGCATGATCAAGTTCAGGTGTGCGTGAGCAGCAGGTGAGCTTGCAGGGAGAAAAACCTGGAGTGGATTTTAGGGTCTGGAGGTGCTGGGTTGATCTGGCTGGCACGTGACAGTACCCCCCTCCTACGGACGCCGCCTGGCATTCTGGCCAGTGCATTCATTCAATTCAATTCAATTCAATTTTATTTGTATAGCGCTTTTAACAATTGTCATTGTCGCAAAGCAGCTTTACATAATCAAAAGAATTATTTAAGTGTGTATGGAATTTAAATGTGTATGAATCAAAATGAGCAGATAGTCCCTGATGAGCAAGCCAAGGGTGACAGTGGCAAGGAAAAACTCCCTGAGATGGTAATAGGAAGAAACCTTCAGAGGAACCAGACTCAACAGGGAACCCATCCTCATTTTGGTGAAACAGAAAGCAGGAATTGATCTGCATTCATACTGTGTGTAGGGTGGGAGGCAGTTCAGCTATTAACTGAAGTGAGTGGGTGTGACAGCTGTTCCTCTGGGATTGACTGAACACGTCAGCAGCAGTGTGCACTATTCCATAATTTTGGGGCTTTGTAAGAAAAAGCTCTGCCCCCAGCTGTACTTTTACTGACAAGCAGCCTGCATCCTTGGATCGAAATAGGCGTGGCAGATCGTAAGACGTTAGCAGTTCACTCAGATACTGCGGCGCGAGACCATTTAATGCTTTATATGTCAAGAGTAGTATTTAAAAGATCAATGCGAAATTTCACAGGGAGCCAATGAAGTAAAGATAAGGTAGGTGTGATGTGCTCGTATATTCTGGTTTTAGTGAGGACTCTCGCTGCTGCATTCTGAACTAGCTGAAGCTTGTTTATGCATCGAGTTGAACAACCAGACAGTAAGGCATTACAATAGTCCAACCTAGAGGTGATAAAAGCATGAACTAGTTTTTCTGCATCGTTTAGCAACAATATATTTCTTATCTTGGCAATATTTCTGAGGTAAAAGAATCCTATCTTGGTAATATTAGCTACATAAGCTTCAAATGAAAGGCTGAAATCTAAAACACCAAGGTCTTTAACTGTTGCACTTGATGGAACAGAAAGACCATCAAAAGTTACAGTATGATCTAAAATCTTACTTCTAGCTGAATGCGGTCCTATGACTAGAACTTCTGTCTTATCAGGATTAAGCAGAAGAAAGTTAATTAGCATCCAATCTCTTATGTCCTGCACACATTGCTCAACTTTAGTAAGCTGGTTCTTTTTCATCTGGTTTTGCTGAGACGTATAACTGTGTCATCAGCATGACAATGAAAACTAATACCATGTTTATGGATTATGTTGCCCAGAGGAAGCATGTAAAGGGAAAAAAAAGCAGTGGCCCTAAAACTGAACCCTGCGGAACACCAAACTACACTAGAGAAGATGCAGAATAATCACCATTTAAGTCTACATACTGATAACGATGGGTCAGATAGGATCTGAGCCAGGAGAGAGCTGTACCCTTAATTCCTACTACATTTTCTAATTTGTGAAGAAGAATCAATGGTGTCAAAAGCTGCACTGAGGTCGAGTAATACAAGCATAGTTACACAACCCTGATCAGTGGCCAATAGGAGGTCATTTACTACTTTAACGAGCGCTGTCTCTGTACTGTGATAAGGCCTAAATCCTGACTGATACAGTTAATGTATGCCATTTCTATGTAGATATGAGCATAGCTGCTCCGCTACTATCTTTTCCAGAATCTTAGAGATAAAGGGGAGGTTTGATATTGGCCTGTAACTGGACATCAGGTGGGCCTGATCACCAACAATAATAAGTTGGCCTACCTAGAGGAGATTGTAAATCTGGAGCACTGGTGCCAGAGGAACAATCACCTCCTGAACGTCAGCAAGACAAAGGAGCTGATAGTGGACTTTTGTACAAAACAGGAGAGTAACTACCAGAACTCCGTCAACAACAGGAGCCTAGTTAAAAGAGTGGACAGTTTCACATCACGCAGGACCTGTCTGTAACCTTGTGCAAATAAAATCTGTTAAACTCATGAATAAAATCTGCCTCATAATTACTGATGTAATGCTTTTCAAAAACATGTTATAGTGTAGAAAATACATTCAGCATTTGTAAATTATCCTAAACAGCTTTAGTGTACTAGTAATACATTTGCAATACTGTAATATAGAAGGTTTTATGTACTGTATGATATAATAAAGTATATTTGTATTAACCTCACGGTATTTTTTTTTTTTTAGTATTTGTAATTGTCCAGAAGTATAACAGCTACTGCTGCAATAAGAATATACCCATTGTGTATTAATTATGTATTTGTAACACAATAGTTATTGCTGTAATGTACAGTGGAACCTCTGATTACGAGTAACGCGGTTTACGAGTGTTCTGGAAGACGAGCAAAGATTTGTAATAAATTTTGACTTAAAAAACGAGTGTTGTCGTGGTTTATGAGCACCGAGTATCATGTATAACGCATGCGCTTCTTGTTTTGATACCGAGCGTCACGTCATCACAGCTGAGCCAACGTTTTTTTTCTCTCTGGAGCTGCGGTATAATCAATCCATGTGTGTGTGTTTCTTTCTCTTGCGCTGCACTCTCTTTCTATCTCGCCTTTACTGTGTGTCAGTGTTTAAGTGCGTGTGTTACGTGTGTGTGTTTTTCTTTCTCTTGGGAGAAAGCGCTGCAGTGTATGTGTTTGTGTTATGTGTGTGCGGATAATTTGACACCACGCCTGTTTAAACACACACACGCTCTTTTTCTTTCCCGCCTTTACTGTGTGTCAGTGTGTGTTATGTGTGTGCGCTCGAAATTTAACACCGTGCTGGTTCTCTCTCTCTCTCTCTCTTTTCTCTCTCTCTCTCTCTCTCTCTCTCTCTCTCGCCTTTAATGTGTGTGTGTGTGTGTGTGTGTCTGAAACAGAGAGGGGGTGCTTCCCTCACACACAACCGGCACGGTGTCAAATTACGTTCGCGCACACACATAACACACACTCAGCAGCGCAGGAGGGAGAAAAACACACACACACATTAAAGGCGAGAGAGCATGTGCGCATAAATGGAAACACTTATTGGTCGGGATTTATTTTAACTTTTTTTAAGGTAACATGCAGGTTAATTTGTTTTATTTTTACTTTAAATTTTCTGTTAATTATTTTTAAAACCTTTTAATAATAAGGTTTTTGAGCCAAAATTATGAATTTGCAGCTGTTTGTACTATATCAGTGAAACAAGAACAATTTGAATAGCTCACCACAACTAATATAACAAGTTAGTTTTTGTGTTGACTTTGGTTTCTCCAAAGTCAACACAAAATGCTATTTTTATTTTTATACCCTCCAGGACTTCATCATTGGCCTGTTGGAAGGTCCATTAATGCCTAAGTTTTTGCTTCTTCACAGATGGTATAAAGTTTACTTAAAGAATACTTTATTAAATTAAACTTATCCTCTACATGCTGCAGGGTTCTATTGCCAGAAAAAGGAAAGCAGCTCCAGAACATCACCATGCCACCACCCTGTAGGGTGCATTTTCTATATATGCTTCATTCTTTCCCCTTCAACCATACTGCTTATTCATAGACCCAAAAAGTTCAGGCTTTGTTTCACCCATCCATAGAACGAAAGTCCCAAACGTCAATGTCTTTTTTCATATGGTTTTAAGCATATTGGAGCAGACTTTTCTTGTGTTTTAGGGTCAGTAGCAGTAATTGTCTTGGAGTGACCTGTAGTGTTCAGTATCCGGCTTGTACTGCAAAGTAAAGCTTTCTAGAAAAGAAATTTGTCTAGACAGAAGCTCCAAATGAAGCCTACTTAAAACATATATTGCTGCATGAGGTCATAACTCATTTTATAAACATGTAATCAGACAGCGTATGCTCTGAATCAGCCACTCTGACAGTACACTGGAAAAGTTCCTATCTTCCTATCTTCACACAGGAATTCACTGGTGACAATATAGAGGCCCTCGGTTTCAGATTTCACCCGGAACAAGCCAGGGCACAAGGAATGTGCAGGCAGACAGTGCTAAGTCATGGTCTGGATTTGTTGCTTAACGTCACTGTGAATGTGTGACTATAGAAAAAATCGTATTTCACAATAATGTAATACAATTTTACAGTTATCAACCACAGCCCATCTCCATTTGCACTCAAGCTGATCGTTGGTCTGTGTTATAAATAACAGTGTTCTTGCAGGTTGGTGTTCATGTTACTGTGTGTTAGAGAGAAACGTGCCGTGTTGGTAGGTGTTCACCCTAAAACTCAGTTAGGCCATAAAATTCCTAAGTTTCCTCAACAAGTAAGACCCTGCGCTACTGATCAAAAGCTCAAAGTGTCAAGCCTGCTCCATCAGTTGTTCCAGGGGATCTGACCCTGTGCTCTGACCCCAGCTTCCAAACAAGCAGCGATACACAAAGAAAATTCTTTTGACCTATTCTGACCTGCTGTAGCTACCTATTCTGACCTCAGTGATGTAGCTGCAGTTAAAGGTCTCCCATATAACAAATTGTATACATACAGGTTATACAATTTTCATTTACATTTACATTAACATATAGATTCATAACTTCTGTCCTTGTCTACTAAAGGCGTTTTCCCACTGGGAACGATTGTTCCATTTTGTTCCCGAGCACGATTTCTCCCCCTCTCCATTCCCCCCGCAGGTTTGCGTGCACACTGTAACATTGGTTCCAATCCCGGGCACACTTGCGTATTTAGACAACCCGGAAACAGTAGGTGCCGGTAGAGACGTAGTTGGTTTGTTTTCTAAGGAATGACTTTACAGTTGTAATATATATTTTTTAATCGCAAAAATAAAGTGTTTATGTACACTGTGAATTAATTATACAGATGTAAACAATGAATAAATAAATGCAATAAATGCTACAAATAAATATAATGCCTACTATAATAAAGTTCAACGAATAGCATAGATACATATAATAAATAATAAATATGTAATCATATATTTTCTGTTCTCTTCAGGATCATCTGGGTTCAAGAGAGGTCAGGTGTGTTATGGCAGCATGTCCTTGTGACCAGGAGAGACCAGGAATGGCTACCAAATTCTCTTATCAAGAAGACAAGATGGCTATAAGAGAGACGCTTGTGCTCTTTTTTTTCTTACCTTGCCATGTGTAGGTTTTCAAACTTAGTTGAGGCTCTGAAATTATTGAAACTTTACCATGCATCAGTGTTTTGTGTTCAACATGTTCTGTGTTTAACATTTATATTATATTTTTGTAAATGTAAAAATAAATGTATAATATAAAATCCGAGATGAGTGTGGGGGGTTTGGAACAGAGACTAAATACTGGTTAGAGTGTAAAATGTTTCATTAATATTATTCAATTAAAATATAATTAAAGAATTTTTTTTAACAAAAGTAGCTGTCAAATAGGAGAAAAAAGTTAACATTTAAATGTAGCGTATTTTATATATTTACTTGTAATTGCATATCAGAATGTTATGTAGGTCCATTGTCTGCATCAACATCCTATTCCATCTCTTGATGTTCCTTCCTCTGTATCTGTAGTTAGCGCCCCTCCATCTAAATGTGAGATTTCATTCAGGCATTATGAGTCTCCTGCTCTTGCACATCAGGTTTTGCCTCTTTCTCCTGTTGTTAGCTGGTCTTAGGCAACTGTCGGAGGTCTCAGTCTGTGTTTCCTCCAGTGTCTGTTTGCAAGAAAGTATAAAAGCAAGAAATTAGCTGAAAGTTGCAACCATAAACAGCTTGTACAAATTAAATTTTTCCAACATTTAAAATTTTGTCACAGTAATCACAGATAACTTGAAAAAGTGTGTTTAGCTTATGTAGATCATAAGCATCTCAGTTTTTATTAGTTTCTCTGAGATGTGCTGGAGAAGATACCTAAAGGTTATACATCAAATAATAAGTTAAGAGTCAAGTAAAAAATAACTCTAATAGAGTGGAGTTAAGACAGGGGCCCAGCGGTGCTCTTCTGATCTGAACCAGACCACCACCATGACTCTGTGCGGAACACCAAACAGGAGAACAAAGAAACCCTACTCCACCAAGTACTGGCCATGAGGGTTACATCACTGTTCAATGGAGCCATTGTTATTCCTGCTGAGGCACTGTTTCTTTCCCGGCATCTGTTCCTCTTTATTCACATACACACACACACACACACACACCATATAATCAAATAACCAATACCAAGACTGATAATAAAACAGATAAATATGTACAGTAATATTAGGAAAGATCTACAGACCACATTTTAATTAATACCACTGTTCAATGCTTTGAAGGCCTTCCAAGTAATAAAACGTGAGTGGTGCTCATTTATTATCTTGTGTGTGTGTGCGTGTGTGTGTGTGTGTGTGTGTTGGGTGAATGACATGGCAGAAGAACAAAGTCTAACTCAAAGCAACTCAAATAGCAACTCAGAGATAAAAGAGTGTTACGGTGCAGCCCACCACCGGGTTTACAGCTCACTCGGTTTTAAATTAAACTGTCTGAAAACACACACCTTGTACACAGTATGGAATAATACAGTAATTAGTGGAATGAAGCTCAGCTCATCATATAAAGCTCTGATCAGATCACCATCTTACATTTTTCAGAAAATAAACACCATAAAAGTCAGATTTAGTGCATTTTTACCCCAATGTTTGCAAAGATCGTAATGCCATAGTGATTTTGTTTGTTTGTTTGTTTTTTTCATGTATAACAGTAATGAGACGTTGAACAGCTTTCTGGTTGTTCAATGACAATCTGCACCGGATGAGGTTAAAGTGTATAATAAGTGAGACACAATATCTGAGCAACATCGGGCTCAAAGATCAGACATTAACCCTGATGCTATCTTGAAAGTTCTTGCAAAATCTTGTGGTTTTGCAAGCACGCTAACGCATCAATGACGTGTGTTTGTGTGTTTAAGTAGAGCATCAGCACTCAAGTAACACAGACACTCCCCCCACACCCCCACACCCCCCACCCCCACACACACACAGAGCTGCCAGGCGATAATCAGCTCTGCCATCTCTTACAAGAGAAAATTACGTATACTTCTTTAGTAATAACAGTTACTCAGACTTATATATTCGGATATTCAGATTAATGAATGTTTGATGAGAACACTGTTGATGAGTGTTCAATAGGAACATTGGTGATCAGCGGTTGTTTCATGAGAACACTGGTGATCAGTGATTATTTGATGGGAATACTGGTGATGAATGTTCTGTTGGAACACTGGTGATCAGTGGCAGGTCAATGGAAGCACTGTTGATCGGTGATTGGATGGAGAGAACAACAGGAATCAGCAATTGGTATTGGTAGTCTGGTCATGTTAAACAAACCCCAAATTTAAATGTACAGATTTAATACAGACACACTAAATAATTTCATTGTCCTGAGACTTTTATTTCTCGACTAAACAGTACTTTAAAGAATCCAATCGTCACCACTGAGCCTACTTCCCATATTGTTTAGTCCCATTGTCAGCAAAAATGAGATTTCTTCATTTAGAAATTGTGCCCATGTTCCCCCTCTGCTGTACAGTAAAGTGGAGAAGTGGAGACTCCTTACACACGCAACCTCTAAACTTCACAGCTAAGAAATAAAGAAGTTTATGGGAGTAACTCAAGGAACTTTTAAAATGTGATACTGTGTATTTTACAAAGAACTTTATCTTTTTTGTAACAAGCACCAGGCTGATTGATTTCTTGACCGTTCAAAGACACCACTGAGTTATTTAGTGTGTTAGTCTTAAAGAATTTTTCCCAGCATTTTTTTGTCCAATTGACCAGTTGCTTGGTTTGATTATCTCTCTGTGGTTTAGGTTAGATTAGATTAGAATGGATTATATTATATGAGATTAGATTAGAGTGACCTACATTTTCAATGAGCAGAGTACAAAGCCAAAGCTGATGAAATTCACTTCGAAACGCAATACATCTAAACACGTGGAAAACTGGAAGTCATATTAAGTGTAAAGTGCAAACAGACAGACAGTTTAAAAGAAAGGCAAAAATGTGATAGTTATATAAACAAATCCTGGCATTCATTTGGAAGCTTATAACCCTTGATACACTGATAAATTACAGTAAACAGTTAGCTTTGCTTTCTCTCTCTCTCTCTCTCTCTGTATATATCTCTCTCTTGTATATATCTCTCTTTTGGAATTTCATGGTTGTGTGCATTAAGTTGTCATAAAATGTGATCTGATCTCCATCTACTTTAAGTTAAGTGTATGGATAAATATAATGTGCCTAAAATAATAACACAACAAATTTATCATTTTGAAATTCACCAGTCTACAGTTAGACAAATGGAGACACACTGGGACTGTGGCTGCGCTACTAAAAAGTGGGCACCTAGTCAAAATGACCCAAAGAGCACAAAAAGACTCATCAATGAGGTACAAAAAAAAAAAAAAAACCCTGAGTGACAGCCAAAGATTTAAAGGCATCATTGAAATTGGGTCTACAGTATGTAAAACATTGAACAAGTAGGGTTAGGGTTAGGAAGGAAGCAGCTGAGAATATTACTGCACGCCTAGATCTTATATGAAACTAAGATTGAACTCTTTGGAAAGAACACACTGCACCACATCTGGGGTGGAAAGTGCACTTCATATCATCATGAAAACATCATCCCAAACATAAAGTATGGTGGAGGAAACATCATGATTTGCATGGCCAGCTTGGAGTCATAGAGGAGAAGATAAATTTCCAATCGTATCAAAAAAAATCTTCAGGATAATATGAGAATGTTTGTACGTTTGCTGAAACTCTGTAGAAATCCATCTGGTTGAGGTTATTGCTGCCAAGGGATGTCAATGAGATATCAATTCCAATTGCAATGGTTCACTTACTTTTTCCAGTATCATTTTGAAATTTGAATGATGAGTGTGTCCAATAAAAAAATTTAGTGTTATTATTTTACTTAGATTATATTAGTCAATACTGTTGACTTAGATGAAGATCAGATCACATTTTATGACAAATTAATGCGGAAAAAACATGCTAAAAGGCTTGCATACTTGCCACTTTATGTATATTCTTTGATTATTTAAATTTTATTTTAATTCATTTCTACATGGTAATACAGTGCTTTTCTAACATGGTCTTCATGAAAGCCAGTTTTATTATGGTGCTTGATGGGTTTTGCAAATGCACTTGACAATACAGTTCTTGTGTTGTTGTCATTGTTTTTGCTTTTATTTAATTATCAAATGCCATATGTTCTATCTATCATGTTTTACAGTTGACAGGATCATGGACACCAAAGGCCCACATATGCCTGCACGGACCAAAGCCAAGCCCGTCCAGTCTGATCCCACAGAAAAACTCATGCAATGGAAATCACTGCAAGAAGTAAATTCTGACAGTACTAAAAAGGCACCAAAACTCTCAATACACCACAATTTACTGCACACAGGGCCAAGCAACCGATACAACATCCCACAGCACACCTCCAGAGGCCCTGTGAAGCCTTGGGGTCCAGAGCTGCCATGGTGGCTCAAGGAACTGAACTGAGGAAGGATGTAAATAAAGTACTGCTTTCTGTCCCAGTCAGCATGGAGCAGAGAATAAACGCCCCCTAAATAGGCCTCTTAGTTCCCCTAATGGGAAAAAAAAAAAAACACTACAGAATACAGACTTCCTACACAATTATGCACTTCCTCTTAGTTAGTGGTTAGAGTTTGGAGAAGAACCATGTGTGTGTGTGTGTGATGGTCAGGGGTGCACATACAGTACATTTATAGTATACATACCCATATATGTGAGTCTGTATATTTATTACATTCTTAATATTTTCATGGATAAAACATATTTAAACAATTCAAACATACATGTCAGAACATCTGGTTCATACCTGTAATATATACACCCTAAAAAAATACTAGGTTAAAAAAAAAACAGCTGCTGGGTAAATATTGGACCAACTACATGCTGGACTAATTTAACCCAAATACTGGATCATATTTAACTGGAATGTTGGGTTAATTCTACCTCACAAATAGGTTATTATTATTTTCATGTTTTACAGTGAATCTGTAAAAAAAAAAAAAAAAAAAAAAAAAAAAAACTACCCATGTCTATTAAACAGTTAAATTACTTTGATATACTGGTCTATTACAAAAAACTTTCAAGTTTTGCAAACCATACATATATGCAATAAATAACATCCTATTAAATGTTCATAGAAAAAAAAAACATTTCTTTTTCAAAAGCACAAGAGCAGATAATCAACAGCGACATCATTACTATACTATTACTCACAAGGGCAGAATGGAGTAATAACACAAATAGGCTGAGGCAGCTTCTACAGAGCAGGATCTCTCTGTGACTTCAGATATCGTTTCTGCAGAACAAAACTATCCAGCCCTGGTCTCATTTTACAGTTTTTTTTTTTTTGTAAATGTCTTTCAGTCATTTCTCACAACAGAACTGCATTTCTTAAAACTACTCTTTCCACCGTCAGATCCTGTTGTCAGTTTTTCACATCATATGAGCAATGTCTTGTTGCCTCTTATCAAATTGCGATTGCTTTTGGACAACATGCAAATGGTTCTGTACATCTGCCAGCTATTTTTGACAATTTTTGTTGCTTTTGTCCTGCTGTGCAAACTAAATTGTCCTGGTTCTTAGCTGAAATGTCACAACCACCAAACCAATTAGTCTTTTACTCAGGTCGGAAGTCTGTACTATTGACAGAATTGAGAAATTGCTCTCAGGTGAGCCTTCATCTTCATTAACAAAGAGAAACATGTGCAACTCTTAACCAATGATCAACTAGTTCTGTGAAATAGCTCAGAGGTGCAACTCATGAAGACTGATTTGGCAGGGTCACATACACTCACCTAAAGGATTATTAGGAACACCTGTTCAATTTCTCATTAATGCAATTATCTAATCAACCAATCAGACGGGCCGGTCTAAGTATTTCACAATCTGCTCAGTTACTGGGATTTACACACACAACCATTTCTAGGGTTTAAAAAGTTTAAAAACATCCAGTATGCGGCAGCCCTGTAGGCGAAAATGCCTTGTTGATGCTAGAGGTCAGAGGAGAATGGGCCAACTGATTCAAGCTGATAGAAGAGCAACTTTGACTGAAATAACCACTCATTACAACCAAGGTATGCAGCAAAGCATTTGTGAAGCCACAACACGCACAACCTTGAGGCGGATGGGCTACAACAGCAGAAGACCCCACCGGGTACCACTCATCTCCACTACAAATAGGAAAAAGAGGCTACAATTTGCACAAGCTCACCAAAATTGTACAGTTGAAGACTGGAAAAATGTTGCCTGGTCTGATAAGTCTCGATTTCTGTTGAGACATTCAAATGGTAGAGTCAGAATTTGGCGTAAACAGAATGAGAACATGGATCCATCATGCCTTGTTACCACTGTGCAGGCTGGTGGTGGTTGTGTACTTTAGGCCCATTAGTGCCAATTGGCCATCGTTTAAATGTCACGGCCTACCAGAGCATTGTTTCTGACCATGTCCATCCCTTTATGACCATCATGTACCCATCCTCTGATGGCTACTTCCAACAAAATAATGCACCATGTCACAAAACTTGAATCATTTCAAATTGGTTTCTTAAACATGACAATGAGTTCAGTGTACTAAAATGGCCCTGTTGGAAACTTTTTCAGAGACCAGGAGACGTTGGGATATCATTCAAGCAGAAGTTACTCTTTATTGAGAACTCGCCGAGCATCTCTGTAGTCATCCAAGTCTGACTTAAAATTTAGCTCTGGAGGGTTTATACTTTACAAGAGGGAGGGATAAAAGAGGTGGAGACAATCTAAACAAAGCATAGTGGAATACGGGAGTCAGCCTGGTAACGGAAGTTCCCCAGCCCTGATCTCATCAGCATAACAGTGGCTTTCAAATGCATAGGTGCTAATCTAATCAGCCTGACAGTATCACCCAATCCTTTACATTATCATAGAGACAAAGGCACAGCCTGGCCTTGAGATTAGCATTCACATTGACTTTGGGACCCGTCCCAGTGGTCAGGAAGTATGTAAAGACAAAAGGTTAATGTCTCTGACACCTGGGGTACCAGGCTTGATCTTAGAATGACACCAACTTTACCTTAAAATGTAAAACCCAATGTACATAACTTGTTCAGTTTAAATACTATTATGTATATATACTATTATGTTGGAAGCTAGATTTAACATTTTATAAATTTGTAATCCTACAGCCCCCACAGTCACCAGATCTCAACCCAATAGAGCATTTTTGGGATGTGGTGGAATGGGAGCTTCGTGCTCTGGATGTGCATCCCACAAATCTCCATCAACTGCAAGATGCTATCCTATCAATATGGGCCAACATTTCTAAAGAATGCTTTCAGCACCTTGTTGAATCAATGCCACGTAGAATTAAGGCAGTTCTAAAGGCGAAAGGGGGTCAAACACCGTATTAGTATGGTGTTTCTAATAATCCTTTAGGTAATTGTATATATACAGTGCACAAAACAAGTGTTCCCCTTTCTGATAATGGAAGCTAAATAAAAAGGGATTCAAAACTGTGTGGTGAAAGAGTACAAAGACACAATAAAGGAAGGGGTATAAGATGCCAAAGATACACAGATTCCAGATGAAATCAGGGCCACACTGGTGGATCACGTTATCAATCATGGCCTTACAATGGAAGAGGCTGGTCGAAGGGTGCAGCCAAATGTTGGAAGAACAACTGTGTTATCAATAATTTAATCATTTTGTAGAGAGAACAGGTATGTAATGTACTGTATAGTACAGTAATACTGTAGACTTACTGTTACATATACTGTAACACACTTTAGGTTATCCATGCATACAGTATTCTTAGGTATTTACTGGATGAATCGGGAAACGAGCCAGCGTCAGGAACAGGCTGAGAGCCTGTGCACACCGCACACCTCTGCCTAGCATCCTGCTCGCCAACATCCAGTCACTGGAGAACAAGCTCAATGACCTCAGGGCCAGAGTAAAGTTCCAGAGGGAGATTCGGGACTGCAACCTTCTCTGCTTCACTAAGACATGGTTGAACTCAGCGGTGCTGGACAACGCCATTTATCCGGCCAAGTTCTTCTTGGTTCACCGCATGGACAGGACATGGGACTCGGGAAGAGGAGGCAGGGTGTGTTTAATGGTAAACAACAGCTGGTGCAACATTGCAAGTGTTGTTCCACTTACACGCTCCTGCACACCAAACCTGGAACTACTGTCTATTATGTGTCGTCCTTTTTACTTTCCTCTGGAGTTTACATCAGTCATAATCAGCGCCGTTTACATTTCACCACAAGCGGACACAGACACTGCCTTATTCGAGCTGCATGAGGCAGTCACACAGTACCAAACACAGCACCGGGACTTTTATCAGCACATTACCTGCCCCACTAGGGGCAAAAGGACACTGGACCATTGTTACACTACAGTCAAGAACGGCTACAAGGCACAATCATTTGGGAAATCCGACCACGCTGCCGTCTTCCTCATGCCAAAAAATGAGTAAGTTTACTAGTCCGAGCTAATGCTGCTTCTGATTTTATTCCAGTTTATCTGTTAAGTTGATTTTTTACTTGGCTCTGGTATAGAAGGGGAGAAGTGTTGGGTACAGAAGGGGAGAGGTGCTGGGTACAGAAGGGGAGAGGTGTCGGGTACAGAAGGGGAGAGGTGCTGGGTACAGAAGGGGAGAGGTGTTGGTCAATATCATCACTGACCCTGAGGCTGCTGGATCCAGACTCACTGTCCCTGACCATAATGTTAGAGCTGTCAGAGCCTGTGGAACTGTAATTTCCCCTCATGCTAAAGGCAGAATCTGCTAATTCACACAGCATCACAGCATCCGCTTTTAAAGCTTTTTCTTCTTGTCGCGTAAATTTTCAGCTCCACCTTTTCAATTATTTATCCATGGCATTTATTATCTTTGCTGTATCGAGAAATTATCTCTCCGTCTGTAAATTAAAAGTGAAAGGGGGCGTGGTTTCAGAACACGTATGGAATAGGATTACAATACATTCACATGCAAACAAACTGTGCCACATAGTTTTGGCCGTTACAAAACACACGCACTTTATCAGCGGCGCCCGTACGATTAACGCACTTATCTATCTGTGTAAAAAAGGGATTCAATATTATAGTTTCCGTCATTTAAAATAAATTTATGTACTGACTGGGCCGCCCACATTGACCAGCGGCCCACCGGGAGAACGCCCGGGGCTCCAGACAGCCAGTCCGCCACTGCCTAGCACGTTATTGCTAGCTGTAGCAGCGGTCCGCGGAGCAGGTAAAGGCGCGCAGGTCCAACCCACTGGCGCTGATTGACAGAACGACTCATTGTGCTGAAAAGTCGCATTATGAAATAAATAGGTCATCGTAAAAAACGGGATTTTAAAATAAAAACTGATTTTGAAAAAATTACATTTTGAAAAAAAAAACAGCTGGAATTAAATAAAATGCCTCTGCAATAATCCCTGTTATTGGGAAAAATAATGGCCATGAAATATTATTTCATAATAATAAGTAAATTTATATAGCAGAGTGCAATATATTTCACAATCATAAACTTTTTTTCAAAATATGTTCCATTATTTCACAATATCATTCTCATATTACATGTATGTGTCTTATTTATTCAAAGAGTTATTTATTTTATCATGTCCTATTTATTTATTTAATTTTGAACACTTTGGAGTTCCATATTTAAGAAGTCACTTTTTATGCATGCACACCCAGTCATTTCAAAATTTCTGAATTTCTTAATTTGTTCTTATTTGTACAGTATATTTTACTTTGTACAGTATATTTTACTAGTTAATTTAATTATCTAACGTATTTCTTTTACTCATATTTATTTCTTATGTATAAGCTTTTATTTTTTAAGGTCACGAGCAGTTGTCTAAGCATTTCACTGCATATCGTACTGTTTATGACTGTGTATGTGACAAATAAAAATTGAATTTAAATTATACAGTACTACTGTAAATTACATTATTTAATATAATTTTTATTTAATTAATATTTTCTCATGTAAAACTGCAAGACAACCTTGTAGGGGTGGCAGAGGGCCCCTTTTCACACCTCAGCAAGTGGAAGCTATTTGCAACATGGTTATGTCTAACAATTAAATTCAGTTAAATTTTATTTGTATAGCGCTTTTAGCAATTGTCATTGTCGCAAAGCAGCTTTACACAATCAAAAGAATTATTTAAGTTTGTATAGAATGTGCATGAATCAGAATGATCAGATAGTCCCTAGTGAGCAAGCCGAGGGCGACAGTGGCAAGGAAACAACTTAAAACAGAAAAATTATCTATATCATGTAAAATTACTGTAAAACCTGATGATGCACAATGGTTTGCAAGAATAACTTCTTTTTTTACCGGATGGACACTGTAAATTATGACACACACACACACACCAGTACAGTATTTTAGTGGTTTCTAGTCATCAAAACCTAAGTTTAGTATAATTTAAATAACTAAAATTGAGTATGATTTTCTACTGACAACATGACTAATAATTTTGCCTGTCACGTTCACATTGTTGAAAAAAACGACATGGGATTCTGCTGCCTCTGACACAATGAATCAAACCACCAGAATGAGGAACGCCTGAGAGCAGCGCTGGTCATTATCTCCCAATGTCAGGATGTACAGTAGGGATACGGCCCTGACACTTCAGCCTGATGGAGGTATTCCACCATGTTGGTGCCAACCTTAGGAAGAAAAAAAAGATTTTTTTTTTGTTGAATAGCAAAGATTAAACTGAATAAGACTATTAATTTATTGTGTAATAGAATTTATACTAAATAAAAAATGACAAAGCTGTCCATTAAAATAGGCTATAGATAACCTGAAACAAAAACATGGAGACAGCTACTACCAAAAATAAAACTAAGATAAGGATGGGTTTGGGATAAAGCTCCTAAATATCATCCCTTTTTTTTAAGTCAGACTAGTTGATCTTGTGGTCTGCGTTGATTTTAAGCTAATTACCCAAAAAGTGTCATAGCTGGTGTCATACGGGCACATTACAGTCACCAAAATATTAATACTTCCATCTAGTAGTTACCTGTTCCGCTGTGGTAGTTGGCGCGTTGACTGATAGTTAATTTAGCCTGAGTCACAAGCAACTTTGGGGGCTACCTGGTTAGCTTACATGCAGCAGTTACTGGTGACATATTAGCATACTTGCCAAAGAGGTAGAGGTGTAAAATATTGTGATAACTCAGGAGAAATAAAGGAGACATTTGACTCCAGGGAAAATCGGGAGGGTTAGCAGGTGTGTATATTTGTGAGAGGGTCAGTGTTTTGTAACACCCCAGCATTTTATTGTTTCAAGCAGTGAGTTCTAATGTTAATGTGGTTGCTAACGCTAGCACTACAGTTAACAGTTTAGCTGTTCATTCACCACTTCACCATCTTCATACACCCTGCAAACATTCTAAAAAGCTCAGACATCTTAGCCGTCTACTTCACACACAGGTGGGGTTCTTCCGCTAACTAGCAGCTATTCTCAGCTAAATTATCTTACCTCAGACCAGCCTGAAAGTTTGAGTGTAACCTTAACATGGTAACAGTAATAAATCTTACATATAGTAATATTTCAGTCATATGTGACTTAGGTGAGTGAACATGTGTATACAGACCTCGTATTTAACGTCATTTTCCCTTAAATGCACGAGGGGGATGAACCGACATCAGCGGTGTGGGAGCTCAAGAGAGACACGAAGCTGACAGACGCTGAATACACCAGAGTTGGGGGAGGGGCCAACCAAACTTTAACCCAGAAGCTGGGTTACACAAAAACTACCCAACTCTCTGTAAATAACCCAGAAAAATGACTCAACAGAGGCAACCCAGCGCTGGGGTAGAAAAAACAACCCAGCGTTTTTTAGTGTGTACTGACTAAATAATGTTTTAAAATGGAGACTTAATTTATTTATAATATCAAATACAAAAGGACCATCATGTAATGATTCCTAATGTTGGTGTTTCTCAGGGGTCATGATCTTGTTGAGGGAGAACCTTTGTTAGTTGTTTTAGTAAAATGAGGTGTGACGAGTGATAGGAGGTGAGTGTTACTGCTGTGGTGTGTGAAAAGCAGAATTGCTGCATGACCACAGTATTGGGAAATGTGTGTGTGTGGGCATGTGTTTGATCTTTTAACACAAGTTCTACTTCACCTACTGTCATTTAGTTGTACTTCCATTCATGTATAATATGCCTAATAAAAATCTAGAGTGCTGATAATAATAATCACATCATTTTTATTCATCCAAAACCTATGGTTTTCATAGAACAAAATTGTAATAATAATAATAATAATAATAATAATAATTAGAAAGAAAAAGAAGAAGCGGGGAAAAAGAATCATCATCCCTGACTTAGCAATCAGGTAAAGTGTAGAATGTTAATAACATGAACATTTTAAAACCTGAGTCTATATCTGAATGGGATTTCACGTGTTGGCTGCATCGTCCCAAATCCCCAACGCCTTACATCAATATCTGGGATCTCTTCATCTGGGTTTTTCAACTCAAAGTCAAAATATGTAAGCATGAGGAAGATGAACTGCTTGAGCTCGTTGACTGCAAAGAACCTCCCGGGACACATGCTGGTCCCAGCACCCCACGGCATGTTGTAGTACTTCAGTTTTTTTCCTCCTTTGTAGAATTCGGCCTTTTTCCCACCTTCAGGTGTGAGGAAGCGGTTGTATTTAAAGGTGTGTGGATCAGGGTGCACCTCCGGGTCAATCTGGACAGCAGTGTAAGGGAAGAGGGCCACGCGGTCACCTTTGCGGACCTTGTATTCATGCCCGTTGTCCATTTTCAGGGTCATGTCTTCTATTACAGCTCGTGTGAGCATGGGAGCAGCTGTCATGCGCAGACTCTCGTCTACCGCGCTGTCCAGAACCGGAGTTTTCTGCAGCATGTCTCGGGTCAGATTAATCAATGGACCACCACGCCTCACCTCCTGTCCAGTTTCATGCAGGACCTTATCAACCTCGTTTTTCACTGCCTCCATGGCTTCTGGGTGCTTCATGAGGAACAGGAGAAGCCAGAATGATGCAGGACCAGTGTTACCCTGGGATGCCCATAGGAGCAAGAACATGTATCTGTCCAGCATGGATTCGGGCACTCCATGCTCAGCACGCACATGATGAGATTCAGACACCCAGTCATTTATGTTCTCTTTGGTCTTTATTTTCTCCACAGCAAGGACTTTCCAGAAAAGTCTTTTCAGCCTTTCTGCTTCCATTTTCTCAGATGGTCCCAGAACTCCGTAGGCCAGCTTTGGGAAAAGTTGATCATATTTACGGAACTCATGAAAGAGCTCATTTGATTCCTTTCGGTCAACCTCCTTTGCTTTATCCACACTTTCTAAAGTACTTGCCACTTCGTTTCCAAAAAGTGCCAGATATCCAGCACGAAACACAATGTTGTAACAGTAAATAAAGAGCCCGTCCTCGTGCCACAGCCTGTCATCTTTATCATCTCCAGACCCGATACTGTGCAGCATGAGGTTCTGCAGGTTGTTCATCATCGATTGCGTTAACACCACCAGGCCTTCACCCATCAGATGCTTGTTGCTGGAAGCCTGAATGAGCTTATGATCTCCTTCTATGGGATGGTAGCCAAAAACACGCCTGACCAGGAGCCTGGCAAACTCATTAAAGTCCAGTTTGTTCCGGGCTTCTTTAACCACCGAGCCAAAAGAATGTGGGTCTGTGATGAAGGTGAAGTAAAACCCTCCTAGCTGCACAGTAAAAATATCCCCATGCTTTTTTCTCATCCTCTCCAGAAACTTTGCAGTGTCCCTCCTGAACTCCAGAACATGTCCCAGCCATGGGAGAGGACCTTTATCCAGAGGAGGTTCTCCAGACCTTCGTTGGCGAAAGGCTCCAAGAATGTAAAGTCCTCCAAGCAGAGAGATAATTAAAGCAAGTAGAATTTGCAGCAGAACGCTCATGGTGTTTAAATTTTATCCCCTCTTTCTTTCTCTCTCGCTCTCTTTTGTTTTCTCTCAGAGCAGCATATGTGGTATGAGCTGTTCCTGTTGCTTGTACTGATTTAAACTCACTGAGCTCAGACTCCACCCCTTGTCTGTATTCTAAAATCCTTTAAATCTAGGCGGTCTCAGTTGTCCCAGATAATGAAGTACATGTTTTTCTTTTTACAAACGCATTTTTTACAATCCTCAAATTCTTTCTTTACCTACAAGCTGAGACATATCTAATCTCCAAGTAGCAGTGGAAATCCTTATGTAAATGTACAGAACATGCAACCTGCATAAACAGTTAATAATTTACCTAATCATAAAGATAAACAGGGAATTATGGATTATGATCTTTAAATAAAGATACACATTAAACCTTTGGGATTTAAATTTTAATGTGATTGCAGACTGGTTTAAGATCCTAACTTATAGAAATCATTAGATTAGTTAATTTTGAATAATTCATCTGGCTTTACAGACATATAACTGTAAACTGTGAAAATGGGAGATTTCAAGAGAGCTGGCGATAAGAATATGAGCTGTAATTAAATTTTGTCAATTGAAATGTAAAGTTTGAGACATTATTAAATTAAGTATGGGCAATGCAAAGAAAATATACAGTGGATGAAAGAGAGCACAGAATCTAATACAAACAGAAGCTTTCTTTTTCCAGAGCAAATTGGATCAGAATATGACTAGAATCATAAATGTGTGGCAGCTCGTTCAACTAATAAGCATGCAAACCTAGACTGAATTCTGAAATGTCCAACTTAAAAAATGATTATGTTTATTTAGGCATGGCACCTCAAATCATCAGCAACTTTAGAAACTTTAAGCAACTTGTATTCTGTGCCTCTTCACTTTTCCTCCAGACTTTGGAACCTTGATTTCCAAATGAAATTAACAGTTTAATTTTAATTTAAATGAGGTCTTTGGCCCACTGAGCAGTTATTTCTCTCCAGATCAGAATTTTTCCCTCCCAATTTGAATTTTATCTGCTTTTTGATAATTGGATGTTTAGATAACTACAGGAATGTCAGGTGAACATTACAAGTGCACACTGAGATGAATTAGTTTAACTATACTGCCCTCTTATGGCCAACAGAAAAATCTATTTTTTCTTCTTTTTTTGTTGTTTGTTTTTACAGAACAGGTTTCCTGGTGTATTTTCCCTAAAAATACTGTCTTGCTCATGCAATTTTCTCTGTACTGCTCTCTCTTGCTGTGATGCCTGTGATTGATCTCCTGGTAACAAATATGTATTTTTTGAACTATGATTAAAATTTTTTTTATTAATAACCTGCACTTAATTTGTCCTGATGTTTCAAATTCAAAATTCTTAATCAGTTTTATTTGTTTAGCAGATTGACCGAAATAAACATTCTGAATATAAACTGACGAAGGTACACTGCTATTATTTTGTCAAAATCTGACATATTTAATTCAGACATCAGCATCGGTGCTACAAACTAATATTGGAGTGGGAGCTTATGGACTATAACATATAACAAGTCCTGGGTATTTATTAGTACAAAATGATAACACTGAAGTTAAGGGGTTGGTTATTTTATTCAGAAGAAATCACATGTCTGGTGAGGAAGATCCTGAAACAAGCAAATAAATACATTTAAGTTTTGGCTCTTGGGCTTGACAAGGACTGGGTCGTGTATGGTGGTGGCCTTGTCTTTGTCCTACAATTCTGTCTCAGCTTTAATTCAGACTCCATTGGCTGCAGTGCCAGGCTATTTTCAGGTTTGAACCCAACACGACCATTTTCCCTCACTCCCTCACTCATGTCTATACTGCTTTCTTCTGTGTGCAGGATCACGCGCAGCCTGGAGCCTATCACAGGAGGCTTGGGGCACAAGGCAGGGTACAGCCTGGACAGGGTGCCAATCCATCAAAGGGCACACACATACACACACACATACATACTCACTCTAGCACTAATTCATACACTACAGGAACACCAATAAGCCTAATATGTATGCGAGGCCACAGCGCGAACCTTTAAGCCAGTGTAAGTCCACTAACATTTTAAGTTATTTATTGTTTTTTTTAAATATTGTTTTTGTTGTAATCAGCCCTCTATCTTGAATCTTGAATCGCCCACTATGCAATGTCACAAACAAATATTCTGACCATGTGTCATTCAAACAAGTCCCTTATTTAAAGATTCAGTTCAATTTTTTGGAGTCTGGGTTGCACAAAAATAAAATGGATTACATTTTAAATGTTTTACTGAAACAAAATTAAAAACATACTTTGTTTTTCATACCAAAATATTGACCCATTTGCAACTTTATTTTGTTACCAGATGTGGGGAAAGTCTGCAAATCCTGTACTTGAATAAAAGTAGAGATTCCCTAGGGTAAATATTACTCAAGTATAAGGAAAGATCCTCAATTTACTTCTGTACTTAAATAAAAAGTACAGTAGTACTCACCTCTAAGCATAAAAGGTATAGGGCTTTAGGTATTAGCTCACAATAGTCATTTTCATAGTAAAAACAGACTTCAGCTACTGCACAGAGACCTGCCACCTTCAGAAGTTTTCTGATGACTCAGCAGTAGTTGGATGCATCACTGATGGTGACGAGAGTGAATACAGAACTGTGGTGGACAATTTTGTCACTTGGAGCAAGGAGAACACCTCTCATCTGAAGCTAGGACTGTTAAATATTAGATCTCTCGCATCTAAAGCAGTTATTATTAACGAAACTATCACAGACCAGGAGTTTGATATATTATGTTTAACTGAAACCTGGATTAAACAGGACGAGTATGTAGCTCTAAATGAAGCTAGTCCTCCTGGATACAGCTACATACACCAGCCTCGGTTAACTGGTAGAGGAGGAGGCGGCGCAGTTATTTACCATGATAATCTGACTATTGTACAAAAACACATATTTAAATTTAATGCATTTGAAGTTCTCTTTAGTAACATAAAGTCAGCTCAGACGATTCCGCTAATCATCATTTACAGACCTCCAGGGCCGTACTCTGAATTTCTCTGTGAATTTGCAGATTTCCTTTCAAACCTTGTCGTTTCCGTAGACAAAGCGTTAATTGCTGGAGATTTTAATATTCATTTTGAGAATCCAGAAGACCCTCTGAGAGCAGCATTTATGTCCATACTGGACTCAGTAGGAGTAAATCAGTGTGTAGTAGGACCCACTCATAAAGCAGGTCACACTTTGGACTTAATATTATCCTTCGGAGTAAGTATAAGAAACATAATTACAATTCCACAGTCTGAAGTTATATCAGATCACTGTCTTGTCTCGATTAAAGTATCTTATAGTAATAATGTACGCACAGCACTGCGCTACCGCCTTAAACGTACATTCACATCAAATACCACACAGAGCTTTATCGATAATCTTCCAGAGTTATCAACTTTGATTGGATCGCCATCTGATTTCACAGAACTCGATCAAGCGACCGAATATCTAGAGTCAACACTTCGTCATAGCTTAGATAATGTAGCTCCAGTTAAAAGAAAAATGATTAGAGATAAGAAACTTGCTCCTTGGTATAACGATCACACACGCACTCTAAAACAAACCGCTCGGAAATTAGAACGCAAATGGCGTCAAACTAAATTGTTAGTTTTCCAAATAGCATGGAAGGAGAGCATCCTGAACTATAGAAGAGCTCTCAGTGCTGCTAGGTCAATGTATCTCTCCACTCTTATAGAAAATAACAAAAATAATCCTAGATTTTTATTTAATACCATAGCTAAATTAACTAAAAACAAGACCACTGCAGAAATCTCAACAACAACAACATACAGTAGTGAGGATTTCATAAACTTTTTCAACAACAAAATCATAAATATTAGGCAAAAAATTCAGGCTTTAAAACCAGACAATTTAAGTGATACAGATGATAAATTAATCATGTCACATCAGAACCTAGAATACTTTACTCCCCTTGAAGCGAGTGAACTAATTTCACTCATCTCCTCTTCAAAATCGTCAACCTGTGAATTAGATCCGATACCGACACATTTTCTCAAGCAGATAGTTCCAGCAATAACAGAACCCCTGTTAAATGTAATTAACTGTTCACTCAGCAGTGGGTATGTTCCTAAATCCCTTAAATTAGCAGTTATTAAACCACTAATCAAGAAACCGGACCTTGACCCCTGTCAGCTTTCCAATTACAGGCCGATATCAAACCTCCCGTTTATCTCTAAAATTCTGGAAAAGGTAGTATCACAACAGCTATGTTCATATCTACATAGGAATAGCATACATGAATTGTATCAGTCAGGATTTAGGCCTCATCACAGCACAGAGACAGCACTCGTTAAAGTAGTAAATGACCTCCTAGTGGCCTCTGATCAGGGTTGTGTCACTATACTTGTGTTACTCGACCTCAGTGCAGCTTTTGACACTATTGATCATAATATTCTCCTTTACAGATTAGAAAATGTAGTAGGAATTAAGGGAACGGCCCTCTTGTGGCTCAGATCCTATTTGACTGATCGTTATCAGTTTGTAGATTTAGATGGTGACCATTCCTCATGTTCTCAAGTTGAGTTTGGTGTTCCACAGGGTTCTGTTTTAGGCCCACTGCTTTTTTCCCTTTACATGCTTCCTCTAGGCAACATAATTCGTAAACATGGTATTAGTTTTCATTGTTATGCTGATGACACACAAGTATACGTTTCAGCAAAACCAGATGAGAAAAACCAGCTTACTAAAGTTGAGCAATGTGTGCAGGACATAAGAGATTGGATGCTAATTAATTTCCTTCTGCTTAATCCTGATAAGACAGAAGTTCTAGTCATAGGACCACAAGCAGCTAGAAGTAAGCTTTCTGATCACAATGTGATTTTAAATGGCCTTTCTGTTCCATCAAGTGCAACAGTAAAAGACCTCGGTGTGATTATAGATTCAAGCCTTTTATTTGAAGCACATGTAGATAATATTACCAGGATAGCATTCTTCCACCTCAGAAATATTGCCAAGATAAGAAATATATTGTCACTGAACGATGCAGAAAAACTAGTTCATGCTTTTATCACGTCTAGGTTGGATTATTGTAACGCCTTACTGTCTGGTTGTTCAACTAGGTGCTTAAACAAGCTTCAATTAGTCCAGAATGCAGCAGCGAGAGTCCTCACTCGAACCAGAAGATATGAGCACATAACCCCTATCTTATCTACATTGCATTGGCTTCCGGTGAAATTTCGCATCGATTTTAAAATACTACTCTTGACGTATAAAGCATTAAATGGTCTCGCGCCGCAGTACCTGAGTGAACTGCTAGTGTCTTACAATCCGCCACGCCTACTTCGATCAAAGGATGCAGGCTGCTTGTCAGTACCGCGTATTATTAAAACTACAGCAGGGGGCAGATCTTTTTCTTACAAAGCCCCAAAGTTATGGAATAGTCTTCCAAATAGTGTTCGGGACTCAGACACAGTCTCAGTGTTTAAGTCCAGGCTAAAAACCTATTTATTTAGCCAAGCATTTTTATAAATAGATTATCCTTAGGTAAAGGAGCAGATCTGGGGGACTTATGGACGTAGAGTATTAGGTGAACTGGTATGTTTGGATGCTGTCTTCCCCACTCTCATTGATCACTCAGGTTTGTTAACGGTGAGGTGATTTGTTGCCTTACATCTCTGGAAGCCCTCATGTTTGTGTTTCCTTCTGGCTCTCCCTTTTTAGTTATGCTGTCATAGCTAGTCCTGCCGGAGTCTCTGCTTGCACTCTGCACTAAATATACATTCACTTTTTACATTGTTCGACTGTGACCATACCTAACTGTTATTTCTCCATCTCTTTGCTCTCTCCTTTTCTGCTCTCTCCTCTCTCTCTCTCTCTCCCTCTCTCCTATTTCCTCTACCTATCTCTCTGTCGAGCTATACATGTCGTCCTGAGCTGCCAGTGATCCAGACCCCCTCTGCCCGCTGGACCTCTCTAACTCATCCTGGAGTCCTGCTTCTGGTTGGAGATCTTATCACATGGATTCCCCCCGTGTGGTCTGCCTGGAATGCGTGTGGTGACTGGGGTTGGTTCCACTTTTCCATGAAGGTGGTCCTGTCCTCGACTGATGCAGACTGCTGTTCTCTGAGGACCTGTGACTTCAGTCGCTCAATAGTTCAGGACTGAAATTTTTCACAGTCTACCTGAGCCTCCAGGAACAAACTGGACTTTAATCTTACACTATATAATCTCCTCTTATATTGAACTTCCAGTCTCGCATATTATTATGCACATCAATCCCTGCTATCTGTTTTCACCCAGATGAGGATGGGTTCCCTGTTGAGTCTGGTTCCTCTCAAGGTTTCTTCCTATTTCCATCTCAGGGAGTTTTTCCTTGCCTGGACTGGACTGGACTAAACATGTGGACATCGTTTACAGGAAGGGTCAGAGGCGTCTCTATTTTCTGAGACGACTAAGGTCCTTCAACATCTGCCGGACGATGCTGCGGATGTTCTACGAGTCTGTGGTGGTCAGTGCCATCATGTATGCTGTTGTCTGCTGGGGCAGCAGCCTGAGGGTCATGGACATAAACAGACTCGGCAAGATCATTAAGAAGGCCAGTCAAGTTGTAGGAATGGAATTGGACTCCTTCAACAAGGTGTTGGAGAGGAGAACATTGTCCAAAATAAGGTCAATACTTGACACTCCTTCACACCCACTACACTATATGCAAAGCAGCCACAGGAGCTCATTTAGCAACAGGCTAAAACTTCCACGCTGCACAACTAAGAGACACAGGAAATCATTCCTGCCGGTCGCAATAAAACTATTAAACTCGCATATCTGATCACACCAAACCATAAACCACACACATATGCACAATTCACCTTAATAACCATGTATACTGTGTATACGTCTGCTGATAATAACAATGTCAATATAATTTAATGTTCATATAATTGCTGCTATAGGTTTTACCTTTATTGGTTATTTTTTTATTATTTTTTTTATTTTATTTTTATGTTTATATTATTCTATTTTTATTTTATTTACTTTATTGTTTTATTTTTATTTAAATCTTCCATACCATCTTTACATGTCTTCTTAAATCTTTATTTTCATCAGGAGTTTGTTCTGTAATTAAAGAGAATTTCCCCACGGGGATCAATAAAGTAATTCTGATTCTGATTCTGAAAAAAAATCTATCTCTCTCTCTCTCTCTCTCTCTCTTTGTCACTTCCTGCAACTTTCTCTGCTTCTGATTTCAAACACCTTTTACGTCACTGATAATGTCATGGTGGGATGGGAAATAAGGCAATTATCCATAATAGTCAGCTATTTGTGCTTCAAATACTACACACTAATGTGGTAATTCAACAACTCCATGCAGAAATGTAATGAAGTATAAAGTACAGATATTTGTTGTAGCTATGATAGCTAGTTTATAATGATACATTTACACTGTGAATAACTTCTAAATACTAACATAGCAATAAAACATATAGTCCAATATAGTTTAATCCATTCGTTCCTACATTTACTATATTACAGTCTACTGCATTTATAAAAATAGTCAGTAGTTTCAATGCTGATTAAAGCAAAACCAACAAATTATCCAGCTTACACTCAGCTAGGAATCAAACACATGGCTAACAGACTGAGCTGGCTAACTGCTATGCTGATCATCTTTCAGTCTGCACTTACATTGTTTTAATGAATTATTTTAATATCGCTCCAAGATGACGGACAATATTCAGATTCTCTCAATGTCGTCTTTTATTGTTGCTGGATTTTTTGGCCTTTTTTTTCCTTCCCCCAAAAATGAGATAATAAATTATGCTTTCAAAACCTGATTAGGGCCTTACTTTGAGTTACAGAGACCTTCTACAGGCTGGCTCGATCCCATGGAATGTGTTTTAAACAGAGCAAAAGGATTTGAGAGTATGCCTGAAAAAACAGCAGTAATATCTGGGCCACAACATGAAGAAATCAGCAGTGAAACATCAGGTGCCAAATATTTTACAAACCGTATGCTTTAAAGAATTTTCGTCTACTCTGAGGACAGCTCGTGTTCTAGCTTCAGTCCTCCATTTGGCGATCTCTCAGACTGTGTCACAGATTTTTCAGTACTGAACCAGTGGAATGAAATGTCAGTTTGGTATTTATTTGAGACAGACTCTCCGCTTAAAAGTTTCAGTCGCTCTGAAGTCAGCATAACAATGAAATCCATTAGTGCAAGGCAAAATATATTAGTATTAAATTAAGACACAGAAAAGCTGATAATTTGGTAATTATAATAATTAAGACTAAAGAAGCTCTAGGGTGTGCTGTGACCTGTAGAGACCTGTAATAACCAACCGAGATAATTAAAACTATCAATGCGTATTACAGAATAAAATACACAATCCTGGTGCTTAAATTCACCCTCATGGCACATAAAAATCCTCAAAGTCACATGACACTAGAGGTCATGAGTGAAGGCTTGTGGAAACATACAGTGGACCTACTCTTGAGCTATGGACCATTTTCACCCAAAGCTTTGCTGTATTTTTTGTAAGGGAGACCACTGGAAAGGTTGGAAAATTTGGAAAGGTAAAGAATTTGCTCTTCTAAAACCATCAGCATAAGCTGTAGAATATAGATATGCTCTAATAAACAAAGTCTTGGGTTGGTGTTGATCACTGTCCATTAAACACAAATGATTCTGAATGAGATGTCACAGAGTCTTCAGCACTTAATAGTGAAAATGTTACTGCAGAAGAAGAGTGGCAGAAAGTTCTGCTAAGGATTTCACGAAAAACATGTACCATGGATTGCCTACTAGTTCTCGTCTGCTTTGTCCTCATCATCTCAGAGCTGAGTTGTGCATGGACTCCTGCTGAATAAGAACAGAAGAGTTGTTACATCAACTCTAAAGCAGGAAGCTGTATAAAGGATTCACAAAGATCATATTTGCACAAAGAAAGGCGTAAGTTCCTGCCTTCTGTTCAGGACTCCATCCAGACACTGGAGGACACTTTGGCAGTAGTGAGACTCATCAGAAAGACAGACATCAGTGGTTCTTGAAAGAAAATAGAAAGGATAATAAATAATATGTATTTTTTGTATATTATTTAATTTATTTACTACACTGCTATCAAACACATCCACAACTGTTAGGAGTGATAATGCTCCATGCTATACAAGACTGGAGGCAAGACAAAAAGCATGTAATCATAGACCTATTAATATAATGCCTGCATCACCAAAGGATACTGAAAGAGCCTTTACCAGTCAATTTGTGGATCACCTGGATTACCTGGATAAAGAGGCTCTAATCCATCCATCCCATGCAATTTGCGTTTTGCGTGAGTGAGCCACCATACTGAAACTGTACGGTGTACTGTCTATTACAATTGCAAAGATTGCAAATTGGTTAAAAAAAACCCTGTGTTTACTTCCTCTCACAAACAAACACAAACAAACTCACACACTATAGGCAATACTACAGAGTGGAAACCAGAGAAAACCAAGAGAAAACCCAACAAGCAACCGGACAACATATACACACAAGAAATCATACCTTGGAGGTGCTAACCACTATGCCAACTTACTTTAGGCACAGCTCTATCCAAATAAAAATATGCAGAGGAAGACAAGTAGCTAAGTGTTATCCCTGATGAATCATTCACATTTGAGAAGCACAATAACAAAAGGTTGAGGTTTAACTTAGTTATTTTTAGACATATCTGCAACTCACTTACCATCAAGGCATCAAGGGGGAGTTTTAATGCTATGATTTTGTTGGATTAAAACTACTGCATATCTTGCTATATCATATATTATTTAAAGAAAGCTGAATTCAGAGCACAGAGTAAGTCAGGATACAGCGTATTCAGCCCTTAGAGCAGAATGTTAAGGGTGTTGCTCAATGCCTCAACAGTAGGAATTTGGCAGGCTTGAGCCAGAGACTTAACCATTTGCGCACCATTAATCATGTAAAATCATGATACTGAATTTTAAGAATTTAATCTGATATGGAAATGTTTAATCAGTATTTAAGATAATGCTTACTGTACATTGCAATCCATTGCCATGCCTACTTTTGAAAATGTCTTCGTGTCTGCTGATTACTTATAATATAATTCTGGCCAATAAAGTATCTCTCTTTGATCATGGTACTTTTATATATTATATATACATATATATTTTTTTCCTCTGGAGAAATTATCTCTGGGCAAAACTTTGGCACAAAACAGGTCCACTTATACATAATAATAATAATAATAATAATAATAATAATAATAATATTTATTATCCCACACATCACTTACTCACTTGGACACTAGAAGAGGGAATTATGTTAAAATGTTCTTCATCGACTATAACTCAGCATTGAATACCATAATTCCCTCCACACTCACCACCAAGCTGGAGCATCTGGGACTCAGCTCATTTATGTGTCAGGGGATCTCTAATTTCCAGACTGGCAGACCACAGGCAGTAAAGATGGGCAAACATGTCTCATCCTCCCTCACTCCCAGCACTGGAGCCCCCCAGGGTTGTGTTCTGAGCCCGCTGCTGTATTCTTTGTACACGTATGACTGTGTGGCCACTACCAGCTCCACCACAATCATTAAGTTTGCTGACGACACCGTCGTGGTGGGCCTGATCTCTGACAACAACGAGTCAGCCTACCTGAAGGAGATTGGGAATCTGGAGAACTGGTGCCACAGGAACAACCTCCTTCTAAACGTCAGTAAGACAAAGGAGTTGATAGTGGACTTCAGCACTGAGCAGTAGAGGAACTATCAGACCCCCTGACCTGCACTCAATCTACTGTACAGCAAGCAGTGCTGGACCAAAGCCAGGAAGATCGTAAGGGAGCCATCCCAGCCATTTCACTGTTCTCTCTGAGGAGGAGCTTCTTCCCGCAGGCAATATGGTCTCTTAATCAGTACACCACACAGTACTGATCCATTTTGCACATCCACACACATGGTTTTGCACTCCCTGTGGACATTCTGGACATTCACTTACACTAGTGGCCACTGCACAACTACACATTCGTCAACATTAGTTATATTATCACAAGTCACTTTAAATATGTCACTTTTAAGCATATTTGCACACCCCCTGGACGTTCTGTTACCCGGATGCACAAGTCACTTTAAACACCTTAAATATGTGACGTTTCCATTTATATTCAATCTATATACAACTTCATTCCCACAGAAAAAGTCCATAAATTCTATATCTCTGTATTGTACAGCTGTCTCTTATTTTTTATATTTTTATATATGTTTCTTATATTGTATATTTTTTCCTGTACAGTACAGCTGTCACTTATTTTTCTATATATGTTTTCTATATATTTCTTATATTGTATATTTTGTACTGTACAGTTATGTTATTTTATTCTTTCTTAGTTAAATTCACCTTCTGTTTTCTTTTTCATATTAATTTTCTATTCATAGTCTTTTATTTTAAGGTCACGGGCAGTTTAAGCATTTCACTGCATATCGTACTGTGTATGTGTATGTGACACATAAAATTTTAATTTAAATTTGAATTAAATAATGCTTTGTATATGGGCTAAATTATTAAAGACCGATGATGTTAAGCACTTTATGTGGTGTATATGCTTTTTCCAATAGTACAGAATAGGCAAGCAACTGCTAATGAAAGCCACTGGCACCCTATCAACCCGTTAACATGCGTAGCTACAGCCTTTGCTCCAGGAAATTGTTATTTCCCTGATGGCCTGCTGAGGAACCACAAAATCCATGATTCACTTCTTTTCTCTCAGTTCAAGAACAATTCAGTCATTGCAACTTTGCTTAAGCAGCAAAAAGTATAACAAAGTTCAAGTGAAAATCTTTTCAACCATTGTCAGGGGAAAATCTTTTTAACCATTGTCAGGGGTTGATGTGGGAGTGAAGGTCTAGATAGGAACAGGCTAAGAAAGCAGGAAGTGAGCCAGAGAGATGATGGCAGGTCATGAAAAGGTCACGAAGTGTAGAGGTCTGCGTGAGTCATTCACATGGAGTTGAGGCAGGAGGTGAAGTTTGTATGGTGATCACCTTCTGGTTTCATATCTCTTCCTGTAGACTATCTAATGAACATTTTACATTCACATTATCTGTAAAGATAAACATAAACACTCCGCCCATAGGATGCACCATGAGACATTTATTCCACCAAAGGAAATCCGTTCCAGTAAAGAGATCCAGATAAAGTAATTTAAAAAAATACAAATTGATTTCATTCTTCTGTTTGATTTATATTATCGTTGAACAGCAGTAGTCTAAAAAAAGTCAAACACACATAGTTGGTAACAATTAAAGGAAGCCTGTGACTTCCTGTACAGCATGGTGCATTATGAGTGAGCATGGTACATGTTCAATCCTTCTTGTTGTTATCATCGTTTATACATTAATAATTTTATTTATGAACAACATTGAAGTCAAAGTGGGACTTTTGATAAACACGCAGAACGAATTAACACGGTTCTGAGAATAAAACTCCCTTTATTTCTCTATATGATCACTATATATACTGTACACTAATGCACTTATCCCAGTGTCTCACTGGTGCATGGACACCATCGGTTTTTGGTAAAAGCATTAAAGCTAAAAACTGCAGTGTCTATAACCATCTCAAATTCATGTTGCAATATCTTAATTTTTCTATTTTAGAATAATACACTTTATCAGGTTTTTTTTTTTCATGTAAAATCTAAATTGGCCAAGTTTCATCTAAATGACATTTAAGATCATTGAAAGATTTTAATTCTAAAAAAGTTACTGATACTAAAACATAAAAAGGCCTGAAATAGCAAATTAGCAAATGTGTTTTTTTATGTGTAAATATAAATGTGTATGTATATTGACAGAGAAGCATGGATGCAGTAAGAAGCATCAATGTTGTTTGGAAAATGGTGTTACAGTATATGATGCTATTTGAAAATATACTTTTTGACCTATGTGAGACTTTTTAGCACCAATTCCATGTTTTGGCCGTATATGATTTAGTTCATATTAGGTTGGAAAATAAGCAGAAGCAGATTTAAATGCCTTTCTTAGTGTGCAGTGTGGGGCAGTCAGCCTGTTGTTTCCCTCTAGTGACTACTCTGAACCTCAGTTAGGAAAAAATTAGCTGGAGGGCAGTGATGTTTTGATAGCCTGAGGAAACCCCCACTTTAGGGAGTGGACGTGATGTGCTCTCGCTAGTGTTTGTAAAAAAAAAGCGATGACAACATAACCAAGGGTGCGTTAAATTAGTTGTAGACAGATTTCTTTCGTTTAGTAACAGGGTTTTCCTTGTGCTGTACAAATAACAGAATCATGTAACAAAGTGTATGTACAGTATATTACACGTATAAAGTGAGATACAGGTGAAATATAAACAGGCTATGTTTAGTTATGCTAACTATTCATATAAAATACTGCATGTGTCTTAAAGATAAGCAGCATGTTGTTTACTTTAGCCTAGATGTATACAGTAGGTTTAACCTGTTTTTGGGGTTAGCACTTAAGACATTAGACTACTGATCTGATGGTCCCAGGTTCAGACCCCACTGTTGGTTCCTTTATGAAGGCCTTTAACCCGCAACAGGTCAGATGTTACAAAATCCAAGTCTTTCTGCATAAGAGTGTAAACACAAACTGAGATGTGTTAGCTAATCGTGAGAGAATAATGTGCAATCAGGTGAGGTTATGTGGCGTGTGGTAGTAAGTATCCTTGTTTCTCAGCGCCTCCTTGCTCGTAGTCAGGACTGAAGAAGCTCTGGTCATTTTGGACTGCCCTCAACTCCACGCCGGCATCCTCACTCCACACGCTGTCCGTGCTCTCCGACACATCCAGCAGGTACTCCCTGGGGCTCTGGCATGCCTCCCTGAGCACCCTCTTTGCTCGCTTGTTGAGCAGGATGTACGCGGTGGGGTTGATGAAGACGCGGGAAAAGGCAATGCATTCGGTGCCTTGGATGGCGAAGTCCAGGTGCAGGCTGACACCGCACTCAGACACCACGTGCAGCTCGTGGAGAAGGTGCAGCACGAGCACCAGGGTGTACGGGAACCAGAGCAGGAAGAACAGCGCGGTGGAGACGACGGTACGCCTGACCGTCCCGGAGCACCCCGAGGAACGCGCGCACAGGACCGCGGCGACGGACGAACCGAGCAGGAGCAGGAAGGGGACCCCGAAGACGAGGAGCGCCTGCTGGAGGCGCATGTAGATCTTCCATCCCGGCGTGTACCGGTACAGGCACTGGGTCTCGACGTGGACGCGGCGCTCCTCGACGAAGCCCAGGTGCGGCGCGGCGGCCAGGCAGGCCAGGGTCCACACGCACGCGCAGCACGCGGCGTCCTTCCTGGCGTCTCCCATGCGCCTGAAGACGCTCGCGGCGTCCAGGCAGCTGCGCAGCGGCGCGCACGCGCTGAACAGGTTCCCGGCGTACAGACCCACCGCGTACGCCAGCGTCACCGTCTTGCACGCGTGCGCGCCGAAGATCCAGTCGCGCGCCGCGTACACGGCCCAGAACGGGAAGGTGGCGGCGAGCAGCAGGTCCGCGCACAGCGCGCACGCGGGCAGCGCGCGCCGCACGCGCCTGCCGCGCGCGAGCACGCACACCAGCGCGACGTTCGCCGCGAGACCGAGCGCGCACGCCACCGAGTAGAAGACCGGCAAGAAGTAACGGCTGAAGTTCTTCACCTGGTGTTTCTCACACGGCCGGAAGTCCGACAGCGCGTCCAGGGAGTAATAATCCGAGTAATCATAGTCCGAGGTGTTACTGCTGCTGTTCGCGGGGAGAGACGCCGAGTCGTCCATGGTGTGTGTCTGTGTGTGTGTGTGTGTGTTCCTGCTTCTGCTGCGCTCTGCTTTAGTGGTGTAACACACACACACACACACTGGAAGAATGTAGAGGGAGGAAAGACAAAAAGTTATTTAACTCTTCAAGCGCCCTTACTTCCACATCAAAGCAAAAAATAAATACATAAATAAATTAATAAATAACATCCGTCTCAAAATTATATATAGAAATTTTTTTCTTTTTAAAAAACGAACCCTTATAATTAATACCTAGTTGCCCCCAGTTATTTCTAACTTTGTCTCCATGTCTTGTTACACAGCTTTATGTAAGTCATGAGTGTATTCTCACTCTAGTCCACACCTCCAAACTCATCTTCACCTGACTCCAATTAGCTTTTTTGTGATCACACTGGTACTATGAGGTTTTTATGGTTGTTCTCAACAAGACAAGACATAAAAGATAATTTTTTTTCTGTTATTATTTTAGGCACATTATATTTGTCAATACTTTTGATGAAGATCAGATCACATTATATGAAATATTAATGCAGAAAACCAAGAAGATCCAAAACATACTTTTTCTTGCCATTGTACATGTGATTTAAATACAATCTAAAACATCAGAACATGTCACACCTTTTAATAAGACTATTTTTAAATGAGCCTATCAACTTTAATGTCTGTTTTATATAACTTTATTTATTTATGAATTTGTTTAATTGTAACTTACACTCACCTAAAGGATTATTAGAACACCTGTTCAATTTATCATTAATGCAATTATCTAATCAACCAATCACATGGCAGTTGCTTTAATGCATTTAGGGGTGTGGTCCTGGTCAAGACAATCTCCTGAAGTTCAAACTGAATGTCAGAATGGGAAAAAAAGGTGATTTAAGGAATTTTGAGCGTGGCATGGTTGTTGGTGCCAGACGGGCCGGTCTGAGTATTTCACAATCTGCTCAGTTACTGGGATTTTCATGCACAACCATTTCTATGGTTTACAAAGAATGGTGTGAAAAGGGAAAAACATCCAGTATGCGGCAGTCCTGTGGGCGAAAATGCCTTGTTGATGCTAGAGGTCAGAGGAGAATGGGCCGCCTGATTCAAGCTGATAGAAGAGCAACTTTGACTGAAATAACCACTCATTACAACCGAGGTATGCAGCAAAGCATTTGTGAAGCTACAACACACAACCTTGAGGCGGATGGGCTACAACAGCGAAGACCCCACCGGGTACCACTCAACAAAAAAAATCCCCTGCACTTTACCTTTGAAAAAAAATGCGACAGAGCAGGGTTTTCATTAGAGTGTGTGTGTGTGAAGGCAAGAGGAGTTAGGGAAGGGGAATGCGGTCCAATGATGCACGCACACACATTAACGGAATCAGTGCAGTCTGACAGAGAGAGAGAAACTGGATCTTTAACCTCTCTAATAACACTTGCTTTTGCTTTACACACGTGCACACGTGTTATGATAAAAATGCGCATGTTAATGGAGGACTTTTACACACACATATAGAAACACAAAATAAATGATGCTTTAGGTGCACAAACATGGTCACAGTGTTATAGTAAACAGAACGTGGGGAGTACATGGAGACAATTACCTACAATCCTGCAGTGCGAGAGAGAGAAAAAACATTGGCTTAGTGGTGATCACGGGATGTTAGGCATCAAAACAAGAAGCACATGGGTGCTACATGATACTCGATGATACCTGGTACTCGTAAATCAAGGCACGCTCATTTTTTAAGTCAAAATTTATTAAAATTTTAGCTTTTTCAGGTTACCCACAATCCAAGGTTCCACTGTACTTCTTTCATCGTCAGTCAAATACACTCCCTGTTCGGTAATCGGAGAGTGAATCAAAGATGAGAAATGGATAATGTAGATAAAAGGATAAAGATAAAGTTTTGTCTTAAAACCACTCCAGCGTGTTAAAATTCACTTATACCACTTCAGCGCTGTTATTTCAGCCAAAGTGAAAATATGAACTAATCCCAGTAAAAATATTCAGTTTAGCTTCGTGAATTCGACACATAACTGTTCATAACATCGCTTTTACTCAACTTTTAGATTTCACTTATGGTGCAGGTTTAACTTCAGGCAGAGATCTAAGTACTACAAAAGATTCAGTAAATTCTGCCCAGACAGAGTTGTGTGATGCTGCGACAAAATGTAGATGGACAGACAGACAGAGAGACAAACTGAAATTTTTTTTTGTTTCGGGTCTTCCACTATATGAAATGTAAAAATATTATTGAAAGAGTGAGTTCTGACCAACATACAGACAAAACCTTTCTTTTATTTATCTAAATCTCCTCATTAATAACAGAGACAGCAGCTGGTGTATTTTAGCACACAGTCCATAGTTGGAATACAGGAACTGCTGTTGTCTAACCAGGGACTGTGGAGGCCAATGGGGATTATCATTGCATTTATTCCAATCATATTCCCCGTGGTGGGACCTCCAGTCAACAGTCACATGGGCAATTTGGGAACACCAATTAGCCTAATCTTCATGTGGGAGGAAAGCGGAACAACCAGAGGAAACCCACAAAACACAGGGAAAACATGCAAACTCCATATGCAAAGACCTTTACCAACTTTAATAAGTTGTAGACAGTGTGCATATGCAGACACAAAGTGGGGTCAAAGAGGATTAGTGAAAATGCAGATGTGTGGATGTGTGTGTGTTTCCACAGGCTGAGAAAAAGAAAAACATGTCACGTTTGTCCAGTGTCCAAACTGTTGGACTGGTTTCAGGAATTCTGTGTCTTCTCCAGATGTGGTTGCAGGTTTGCTATAAAAGAAAAAAAAAAAACAGGCGGACGCATCTTGCTTGATTCTGCATGCTCTCCCACAAAACCTTTTCAACAGCCTTCAGCTGGGTCTCCTGAGTGCTGCACAACATGGAGTGTTTGGAAGTTGTGAATGGCATGAAACCAAAATCCACAAAGCAGAAACACAACTACTAAACCACACTGGGAAAAAAATGCCATGCTTTGCTTTATCTCTTTTCCTTTTCTTCTCTTTAAATCCCTTCCTTACCTTTACATCAATGGTTCCTCTGTGGAGATTGTCGAAAACACCAAATTCCTGGGTGTCCACCTGGAGAAGGACATCAACTGGTCCCTCAACACCAGCTCCCTACACAAGAAAGCTCAACAGCGTCTCTTCTTTCTGAGAAGACTGAGGAAGGCCCAGCTTTCACCACCGATCCTGACCACCTTCTATAGAGGAACTATCGAGAGCATCCTGAGCGGCTGCATCACTGTCTGGTTTGGGAATTGTGCCATATCGGACCGCAAAACCCTACAGCTGATAGTGAGGACAGCGGAGAAGATCATCGGGGTCTCTCTCCCCTCTATTGAAGACATCCACACCACACGCTGCATCCGCAAAGCCACCAGCATTGTGGCTGATCGGACACACCGCTCTTACACACACTTCACACTCCTGCCATCTGGAAAAAGGTACCGAAGCATTCGGGCACACACATCCAGACTGTGCAACCGCTTTTTTCCACAAGCCATCCGTCTCCTCAACAAAAAGGGACTGGCCTGATAAACACACATACACTATCTGTCTTGTCTCTGCTAGCCAGCTAACTAGGTCTCTTAGTTAGCTAGTTTAGCTTCTCTGTTAATTTATGTTGTAAGTTTATGTTGCATGTAGCACCTTGTCCTGGAGGAAAATTGTTTTGTTTCACTGTGTACTAACTGTATGTGGTTGAAGTGACAATAAAGCCAACTTGACTTGACTTGACATTTCTTTCATTTCCTTCTTGTTTACTTTTTCTTTTTCCATCTTTCATTCTTTTCCTTTTCCTTTCTTATCCAATTGTTCATGCTACCCCTTTCCCTTCTTTACTTCACTTCTTTATCTTTATTACCTTTATTCTACTCTTTCTCCCCTATTTTTCACATCTTTCTTGTTTTATTGTTCTTTTCCGATAATCAGCTCCATTTTTTTTCTTTTCCTCCCATAAACCTTCTCCTATTCCTCCACCCATTTTGTTTTCTTCTTTCCTTACCTTTACATTTCTTTCATTTTTCTGTCCTTATCCTTCCCTTTTTGTCACACTCTAGCATAAGCAGTTGTAATAAAAACAAAACACAGTCAACATGTGAAAGATGATGCCTGGAGCAGGCGGGGTTATTCCAGTAAAAAACAGGGAACAACACTTTTATCCCCTACACCACCCTGAAGGGCAGGAAGCAGGGGGCATGATGGTGGTGTGTGGTTAATCAGAGGGCGGGGTTGGGATGTTTACCAACACCAATTCATTTTAGTTTATTTGTGTAGAGCTCTAAATAATGCAGATCATCACAAAGCAGCTTTGCAAGAATTAAAACACCTGTATAAATATGAATTGTTAAGGAATGTATAAATGTATAGCTTTATCAGTTTGCCAGCCAGAGGTGACGGTGTTGAGCAACAGTATGTGGGATAACATGAGAACCTCAAGAGGAATGAGACTGTATGTCCTCCAGGCCTGCGAGCATGAAGTTTCCTGGAAGTCTCAGATAATAGTCCTTCATTACAGCACAGCTCCACCCCGCCCCGCCCCCCCCCCCCAAAAAAAAAGATTCAAATCTACAAATTTCTGAATTTCCAGCTTCCTGTTCATCTGAACACCACATGGAGCAGCCATAAAACTTCCTCAAGAATAAACACTTAAAGTTTACATTTAAGGCACTTCAGCTTCAGTGTAGGGCCAACACCAGGTGGCGTAAGATATGACCTCAGGGGGTAGACAAATTCAGAAAGAAAATCCGATAAATTTTATGATAAAATCACAGGAGTGTTTATATACAGGCTGTGCTTATGTGATTATCAGATGCTCTGTGTTGCTTTCTGTTTCTTGTGTGTGTGTGTATTCACATCCTGCCATCTGGTACTCAAGCTGAGTTAATGTCAAATGGATTAAATTTGTGTCACACAGATCTGCAAAGTAATAACGTCTGTAGTCAGTCAGTGTAGAGCAGACACGCAGGAGCCTAACCAGCACATGTTTACTGTAAATTATAACTCTGATGGTGCTTGTTCCTCCTGGAGTCTCTCCACAGCTCTCAGATCTCTCTTCATCTCCTGCTCTCGTCACCAACTATGTCACTCTTTTTTTTCCTCAGTAAACTGGTGACAGAATTATTGGCACCCAGGACTCACCCATGCCCACTGGGACAAAAGGCCACGTCGTAAGGTCATCACCTGCACCTGTTTCGCAAGGGTTTGTGACTTAATTTAGATTTTTTTAAATATAGGTCATAAGACATACAATCATCTGTAAAAGTTAGTGCCCATTCTTTCAATCCGATGGGTTTCTGTGTGAAAACATAATAAAAATAATCTGATCATAGCGGGTTTTAGTATTATCCAACCTCAGTTGAACAACAACAACAACTATACAGGAAAAAAAAAATCCAACTAGATAAATGTTAATTTATCTTTTTAACATTTTAGCTTTGTTTACAATGTATTTTTTTTTAGCTTGCCTTACTTATTTAACAAAAAAAAAAAAATGCAGCCAGGCACTGCTAATAATACGCCTTTGATTAACTGATCATCAGCAGATGTGCAGACCTGGTCTGGTTTGCTGGTCTGGTGTGTTAACACCATGCCTAGAGGTTGAAGACATAAGAATTGGACTTATAGAACCAACTGTTGCTGCACATCAATCTGGAAAGAGATCTATGAAAACCCACTTCCATACAATTTGCAGTTAAGCGTTCTACAGGGAGAAATCTTATTCACTAGTGTATCTTCCCAGGAGTGGATGGGTCAGCACATTCACCCCAAGGTCAAATACAAAAAACCCAAGAGTTACATCTCAGACCCTGCAGGCCTGACTAAGGATGTTAAATGTTAAAGTTTATGACAGCACAATTAAATGAACACTGAACAAGTACTTATTGTTTGGAAGGGTTGCTAGAAGAAGCATTTTCTGTCTAAAAAGGACATGGAAGCATGATTGAGGTTTGCAAAACTGGATCTGACCAACTCACAAGGCTTCTGGAACAAGTTCAAGTTCAAGTAGGCTTCATTGTCATTAAAACCATATACAGTTAGTACACAGTGAAACGAAACAACGTTCCTCCAGGACCAAGGTGCTACATGCAACATAAACTTACAACATAAATTAACAGAGACACTTAACTAAAGGCCTAGTTAGCTGGCTAGTAGAGACAGGACAGAGAGACCTAACATAAATTACAACATAAATTAACAACAACTAACTAGCTAAGTATAACATTTTTATAGACAACATAAAGTGCACGTGCAAATGTGCAAACAGGAGCAACAACAAAGTGACAGTGCGCAACCAGGACATAACAGAACATAAAATATGGTGTTAAGGTAGTGGGTAAACATAAACATTCAGCGTTATTCCTGTAGCGGACAGTCTGGGTGCCGCAGGCGGAGATAACCAGCCCCCGACTCCGGCATTAGAGCCCTCACAGCGGGGCGAGTGGGTGACGACTCGGCGGCATACTCGTTCAGCCAAAGCTAACGCTAAGTCTACCCCCCCGGAGCACACCTCTTCTGCGCTTTACGTGTCCAACAGGTTTGCTCTCCTCAGTGAACACCCACTGAGAAACCTGAAAGAGCTCTGGTTATAGAAGACTCTATAATGAGACACGTGAAATTAGCTAGGCCTTTAGGGGCGCCAGCGGCAGTGGTTAGGTGTATCCCGGGAGCCAGAGCACCGGACATAGGACAGCATAGGTTCTCTAAGATAGTGGTACATGCTGGAGCTAATGATATACGCCTTCGTCAGTCAGAGGTTAGTAAGAATAACTTTATAGAGGTGTTTAAATGAGCAAAGGCGATGTCCGATGGAGTAATATGCTCTGGTCCCATCCCAATGAGACGTGGCGACATAGCTTACAGCAGGTTATGGTCGCTGAACCGCTGAATGTCCAGGTGGTGCTCCGAAAACACCGTGGGCTTCATTGATAATTGGAAGACCTTTGAGGGCAAAACTGGCCTGTTAGGGCAGGATGGTGTCCATCCCACTCGGGAGGGTGCTGCTCTCATTTCCTGTAGTATAGCTCATAGTCTCAGAAGAAGCCTAGTTAATCGATGACAATCCAGAGCCCAGGCCAGGGAGCAGACAGACAGGCTAAACCAACCGTCTGCTAGCTGCATAGAGTCGTCACTCAGCGTTCATCATATTGAGACTGTGTTTGTTCCCCGAGCTAAAAACAAATTTAGAAAGTCTCTGAAAGTAATTTAATTAACATAAAGACCACAAACTTGGATCACACCGAATGCGCAGCCGGCACCTCTGATCTGAAGCTAGGACTGTTAAATATTAGATCTTTCGCATCTAAAGCAGTTATAATTAATGAAATTATTACGGATCATGAGTTTGATATACTCTGTTTAACAGAAACCTGGATTAAACAGGACGAGTATGTAGCTCTAAATGAAGCTAATCCTCTTGGATACAGCTACATACACCAGCCTCGGTTAACTGGTAGAGGAGGAGGTGTCGCAGTTATTCACAATGATAATCTGACTATTGTACAAAAACACGGACACAAATTTAATTCATTTGAAATTCTTTATAGTAACATAAGTGTATTTAACTATATTAAGTCAGCTCAGTCGATCCCGCTAATTGTCATTTACAGACCTCCAGGGCCGTACTCTGAATTTCTTAGTGAATTTGCAGATTTCCTCTCAAACCTAGTCGTTTCTGTAGACAAAGTGTTAATTGCTGGAGATTTTAATATTCATTTTGAAAATCCAGAAGACCCTCTGAGAACAGCATTTATGTCCATACTGGACTCAGTAAGAGTAAATCAGTGTGTAGTAGGACCCACTCATAAAGCAGGTCACACTTTAGATTTAATAATATTATTCGGATTAAGTATAAGAAATTTATTCACAATTCCACTATCTGAAGTTATCTCAGATCACTATCTTGTCTCAATTCAAGTGTGTCACAGTAATAATATTTGAATATTTAGAGTCGACATTTTGTTATACCTTAGATAATGTAGCTCCAGTTAAAAGAAAAATTATTAGAGATAAGAAACTTGCTCCCTGGTATAACGATCACACACGCACTTTAAAACAGACCGCTCGGAAATTAGAACGTACATGGCGTCAAACTAAATTGTTAGTATTTCAAATAGCATGGAAGGAGAGCATCCTGAACTATAGAAAAGCTCTTAGTGTAGCTAGATCAACATATCTCTCCACTCTTATAGAAAATAAAAAAATAATCCTAGATTTTTATTTAATTCTGTAGCCAAATTAACCAGAAATAAGACCACTGCAGAAATATCCACAACAACATCATGCAATAGTGAGGACTTCATGAACTTTTTTTATAATAAAATTGTAAATATTAGGCATAAAATTGAGGTTTTGAAACCAAACAATGTAATTGATGCAGATGTTAATCTAGCCATGTCAGATCAGAACCTAGAATACTTTACTCCCCTTGAAGAGAATGAACTAATTTCACTCATCTCTTCTGCAAATTCATCAACCTGTATATTAGATCCTGTACCGACACATTTTCTTAAACTGATAGTACCAGCAATAACAGAACCCCTGTTGAGAATAATTAATTCTTCACTCAGCATTGGTTATGTTCCAAAATCTTTTAAATTAGCAGTTATCAAACCAATAATTAAGAAACCTGACCTCGACCCCTGTCAGCTGTCCAGTTACAGGCCAATATCAAACCTCCCCTTTATCTCTAAGATTCTGGAAAAGATAGTAGCGGAGCAGCTATGGTCATATCTACATAGAAGTGGCATACATGAACTGTATCAGTCAGGATTTAGGCCTCATCACAGTACAGAGACAGCACTCGTTAAAGTAGTAAATGACAGTAAATGACATCCTATTGGCTTCTGATAAGGGTTGTGTAACTATGCTTGTATTACTCGACCTCAGTGCAGCTTTTGACACCATTGATCACGCTATTCTTCTTCACAGATTAAAAAATGTAGTAGGAATTAAGGGTACACACCTCTCCTGGCTCAGATCCTATTTGACCCATCGGTATCAGTATGTAGACTTAAATGGTGATTATTCTCTAGTGAAGTTTGGCGTTCCGCAGGGTTCAGTTTTAGGTCCAATGCTTTTTTCCCTTTACATGCTTCCTCTGGGCAACATAATAAGCATGGTATTAGTTTTCATTGTTATGCTGACGATACACAGTTATATGTCTCAGCAAAACCTGATGAGAAAAAACAGCTTACTAAAATTGAGCAATGTGTGCAGGACATAAGAAATTGGATGCTAATTAACTTCCTTCTGCTAAATCCGGATAAGACAGAAGTTCTAGTCATAGGACCGCATACAGCTAGGAGTAAAATTTTAGATCACACCGTAATTTTAGATGGCCTTTCTGTTCCATCAAATGCAACAGTGAAAGACGTTGGTGTGATTATTGATTCCAGCCTTTCATTTGAAGCTCATGTAGATAATATTACCAGAATAGCATTCTTTCACCTCAGAAATATTGCCAGGATAAGAAATATATTGTCGCTAAACGATGCAGAAAAACTAGTTCATGCTTTTATCACCTCTAGGTTGGACTATTGTAATGCCTTACTGTCTGGTTGTTCAGCTAGATGCATAAATAAGCTTCAGCTAGTCCAGAATGCAGCAATGAGAGTCCTCACTAGAACCAGAAGATACGAGCACATCACACCTATCTTATCTTCACTGCATTGGCTCCCTGTGAAATTTCGCATTGATTTTAAAATACTACTCTTGACATATAAAGCATTAAATGGTCTCGCGCCACAGTACCTGAGCGAACTGCTAGTGTCTTACGATCCGCCACACCTACTTCGATCAAAGGATGCAGGCTGCTTGTCAGTACCGCGTATTATGAAAAATACAGCTGGGGGCCGAGCTTTTTCTTACAAAGCCCCAAAATTATGGAATAGTCTTCCAAATGTTCGGGACTCAAACACAGTCTCAGTGTATAAGTCCAGGCTAAAAACCTATTTATTTAGCCAAGCATTTTTATAAATAGATTTGCCTTAGGTAAAGGAGCAGATCTGGGGGACTTATAAACGTAGAGTATTATGGTTAACTGGTATGTTTGGATGCTGTCTTCCTCACTCTCATTGATCACTCAGGTTTGCTGACGGTGAAGTGATTGTTTGCTTTACATGTCAGGAAGCCCTCATGTTTGTGTTTCCTTCTGGCTCCTTCCTTTTAGTTATGCTGTCATAGTTAGTCCTGCCGGAGTCTCTGCTTGCACTCTACAGTTAATATACATTCACATTATACATTGTGTGACTGTGACCATACCTAACTGCCATCTCTCCTCTTCTTCTCTTTTCCCCCTCTTTCTCTTTCCTCTCTCCTCCTGTCTTCCCCTTTTACTCTTTCTCTCTCTCTGTCGAGCTACACATGTCGTTCCTGAGCTGCCAGTGATCCAGACTCCCTCTGCCCTCCGGACCTGTCTGACCCATCCTGGTGCAACACTTCTGGCTGAAGATCTCGTCACATGGATGCCCCGTGTGTCTCTCTGGGATGCGTCTGGTGTCTGGGAATGATTCTCTCTACCTAGAAAATGGTTCTGGCCTTGACTGGTGTTGGCAACTGTTTCTCTGGGGACTTGACAGTTCGATAGTTCATAACTGGAACTTCTTACAAGTCTACCTGGGTCTTCAATAACTACCTGGACTCCATATTAACATCAATTAACATCAGCTATTATAGCTGAACTGCCTTCCACCCTACACACTGTATAAATGCAGATCATTTACTGCTTTCTGTTTCACCCAAATGAGGATGGGTTCCCTGTTAAGTCTGTTTCCTCTCAAGGTTTCTTCCTATTACCATCTCAGGGAGTTTTTCCTTGCCACTGTCGCCCTCGGCTTGCTCACCAGGGACAAACTGACCATTTTGATCCATACAAATTCACATTTATACAAACTTAAATAATTCTTTTGATTGTGTAAAGCTGCTTTGCGGCAATGAAAATTGCTAAAACGCTATACAAATAAAATAAAATTGAATTGAAACATTCCTTAAAACAGCAGCAAAAATTGAGGAATTAGTGCAAAAAGTAGTCCAGTAATGATCATTGTGCAAAAGAGGTAAACAGTGAAGCATTTACAGGTTGGTGTGTACGATAATTTGGTGGTGTAGGTCAGTGTGTCTGCACTTGTGTTGATTAGTCAGTCCAGTCCCAATATTTTGAGGTAGTTGAGTTAAGCTGTGTGATAATGTTTGTGTTTGTATGTGTGTGAGTGTGTTTATCAGGCCAGTCCCTTTTTGTTGAGGAGATGGATGGCTTGTGGAAAAAAGCTGTTGCACAGTCTGGATGTGTGTGCCCGAATGCTTCGGTACCTTTTTCAAGATGGCAGGAGTGTGAAGTGTGTGTGAGAGGGGTGTGTCCGATCAGCCACAATGCTGGTGGCTTTGCGGATGCAGCGTGTGGTGTGGATGTCTTAAATAGAGGGGAGAGAGACAGTGATGCAGCCGCTCAGGATGCTCTCGATAGTTCCTGTATAGAAGATGGTCAAGATTGGTGGTGGAAGCTTGGCCTTCCTCAGTCTTCTCAGAAAGAAGAGACGCTGTTGGGCTTTCTTGTTTAGGGAGGTGGTGTTGAGGGACCAGCTGAGGTCCTTCTCTAGGTGGACACCCAGGAATTTGGTGCTTTCGACGATTCCAACAGAGGAGCCGTTGATGCTCAGCGGAGAATGGTCGCCTCGTGTCCTCCTAAAATCAACAACCATCTCCTTTGTCTTGTCAAAATTTAGAAATAAGAAATAAGACAGGTTGTTGTCTTTACACCAGTCCGTTAGCCTTTGCACTTCCTCTCTGTACGCTGACTCGTCGTTCTTGCTAATGAGACCCACCACGGTCGTGCTATCACCGAACTTAATGATGTGGTTCGAACTGTGTGTTGCTACACAGTCGTAAGTCAGCAGTGTAAACAGCAGGGGACTGAGCACACAGCCTTGTGGGGCCCCAGTGCTCAGTGTGGTGGTGCTGGAGGTGCAGTTCTTGATCCGTACTGTCTGAGGCCTACTTGTCAGAAAGTCCAGGATCCAGTTGCAGAGGGAGGTGTCCAGGCCCAACAGGTTCAGCTTCCCAATCAGTTGGTGGGGGATGATAGTGTTGAATGCTGAGCTGAAATCTATGTACAGCATTCGAACACATGTGTCCTTCTTGTCCAAGTGTGTAAGGGCAAGATGGAGTGTAGTGTTAGGACAGTACGCAAATTGCAGTGGGTCCAGTGAGGAGGGCAGCAGGGTCTTAATGTGTCGCATGACGAGCCGCTCAAAGCACTTCATGATGGTGGGTGTGAGCGCAATGGGACGGTAGTCATTGAGACAGGACACAGTAGACTTCTTGGGCACGGGGACGATGGTGGTGGCATTGAAGCACGTGGGAACGACGGCGCTGCTCAGAGAGATGTTGAAGATGTCGGTGAGAGCATCTGCCAGCTGTTCAGCACATTCTCTGAGCACTCTGCCTGGGATGTTGTCTGGTCCAGCAGCTTTACGTGGGTTGACTCTGCGTAGAGTTTTCCTCACCTCAGCTGTAGTGAGACACAGCACCTGGTCGTTCGGAGGGGGGGTGGTCTTTCTCGCCGCCACGTCGTTCTGCCTGTCAAACCGAGCGTAGAAGTTGTCCAGCGCATCTGGGAGGGAGCCGTCACTGTCACAGGCAGGTGATGTTGTCCTGTAGTTTGTGATGGCTTGTAAGCCCTGCCACATGCGCCGTGTGTCGCCGCTGTTTCTGAAGTGATTGTGAATTCTCTGGGCGTGTGGGCGCTTTGCCTCTCTGTTCTGAGGGCCACTTTGTCTCCCGCTTTAAAGGCAGAGTCTCTGGTCCTCAGAAGTGCACACACTTCCGCAGTAATCCACGGTTTCTGGTTGGGTCGTGAGATGATGCTCTTGGAGACAGTGACGTCATCGGTGCACTTGTTAATGTAGCTGGTCACTGATGACGTGTACTCCTCCAAGTCAGTGAAGTCGCCGTAGGTTGCAGCCTCTCTAAACATGTTCCAGTCAGTGCTCTCGAAACAGTCTTGAAGAGCAGAGATAGCTGTATGTGGTGGTCTGTATGCTGGAATTAGTATAACAGAGATGTGGTCTGAGTAGCCAAGGTGGGGGCGGGGCTCTGCCCGATATGTGCCGGGGATGTTTGTGTAAACAAGATCCAACGTGCTTTCCTGTCTCGTTGCAAAGTCCACATACTGATGGAATCTAGGAAGCACTGACTTGAGATTTGCATGGTTGAAATCTCCAGCAACAATAAACAGTCCGTGTAGACAGATAAGACCAAAGTGGAGTTGTTTGAGGAAAACCAAACAGAATTTTAGCAGAAATGGTTCATATCCACTGTCAAGCACGACGGTGAAGGGGGTTGATGATTCGAGCTTCTTTTTACAGCCTGGGCACCTTGAAGTCAGTAAGTTGTATGAGTATAATATAGTATTTTAGAGGCAAATGTAAGACCATCTGTGCAACAGCTAAAGCTTGGATGAAATTCAATCATGCAACAGGACAATTTTCCGAGGCATACCAATAAATTTACATCAGAATGGCTGAAAAGTAAAAGAATGAAGGTTTTGTAATGGCTTAATCAAAGCCCAGACCTCATCCCAACTGGAATGATGCAGCAGGACCTTAAGAGAGCTGTACATAACCGCAGTCCAAACCTCTGAACTAAAGCAATGTTGTGAAAAAGAATGGACCAAAATGATGCGAGAGACTGATATAGTCATACAGGAAACCAGTAATTCAACTTAGTGCTGCTAAAGATGGATCTACAGGCTATTGAATCATGGTGGTGCTTAGCGTTGCCTGCATATGTTGTTTTCTTGGGTTTATATTTCGTAAATAAATCATGAAAAAAAGAAATGTCAATAGGTTATATGTTGTTGTTTGTCTGAGGTTGTATTTGCCAAATACGGAGGCTCTGCAAAATTCAGGTGATTATTATTATTTTATTACATGCAAAAATTATTAATAGAACAAAAAAAAATATTATTATGCAAAATATTTTGCTATTATTACACCTCCTGTGTTTTTCCTCCTTTCAGTGTTGTAATATTCTGTATTTTAAGACTAGAAGTGGAACATTTGATCTCCGCCAAGATGTGAGTGTTGTTTAGATGGGTGGTTCTGTGATTGGACTGTTCCACTAACACACAGCCAGAAAATCACAAGTCCTCACTTTCTGCTGTTAACAGAATTATAGATATGTTTAGAGTAAAACATGAGTCAAGAACTGCTCGAGCCCTGGGCCTCCTGAAACACATCACACATGATCTTCTGAGATCTGGAGAGAAGAACATCGTACCTGGAAGAAGAAGACACTCTGTACCTGGGCCAGATCGTGCTCTTAAATCAGTTGAAGGAAAGTCAGAAAAGTGTTAATTATGTATTTAATAACTAAACCTCACTGACTCAAAAAGTTTATCACCTTCTGGTGCTGAGGATTTATTACAGAGCTATAGGGGTGTGTTTACTTTCTGCATCTCTCAGGTTAGACTTCATTATGGATGTTTTAAAGTTAAGAAGTCTAGAGTGTGGGATAATAATAACAACATGTAATACATTTATTATACAGTACAATACGGTTATGAAACACGCGCAGAGACGTGCTGCACGCGCCGTGACAGAACCCCAGGGAACTGCACGTACACTCTGAGCTGCCTTCAAGTGCGCGTCCAATTCCTGTACTTTTACAAATAAGTGAGGTGTTTTATTCATTTCTGTCGTTATTGAGATCATTATTGAGAAATTGTTAGACATGAACACATTTTCTGAATAATCACCAGCACCATCACACTTGTAAACTATAATAACCTCTAGACCATGCTGTAGTAACCAAAAGGAGGGTGAAACCTATGATTATGTAATCGGTTACAGATGCCAGCTGAGTTCATTGGTTATAAATCGCTGAGTCATGCTAGCTTAAACATGCTAACTGCTAATCTACCTTAGGGTTAGCATTTAAAGGTTACAATGTTAAATGTCACAGAATTGAATTAAATCACATAAAATTATATAACTTTACCTAATTCCTTATAATTCATACACATTATGAATACATTTTAAATGAAATAATATGCTTAATTATTTTTAAACTATATTTTTGAAGTGTCTTTAATATATTTATATTTAAAACTTATTTATTTATTTATTTATTTATTAGCACTACAGGATAATTCACCAACAGTGGCGGCCGGCCCATAGGGGGCGCTGGGGCACCGCCCTCCCTGATAAGAGGGGCTAAAAATGTAAAATATATTTTTTACAAATTAAGTTTTTAAATTCGGTTTACCCACCAGTATGTGCCTACATGCGATAAGAATAACATATACAACATTTCCCACCTAGTGACATTCATTCACCAGTGAATTTCCACAGACAGACTTGTATCGTTTCTGTCATGGGGCGCTGAGAAAAAGCGCCCCTGAGTGCAGCCAAATAGCCAGTCATGTAGCTGTTGCTAGGGTAAATTAATAAATATGCGGCCAATCAGGTTCTCAGAATTTTATGGTCTTGGGGCGCTGGAAATTCTGCCCCAAGCCGCAGAAAATACCGCGAGATTTAATTTTTTTTTCTTTTGAGGCGCGGTCAATCAGAGAGAGGCGCGGTCAATCAGAGAGAGGCGCGGTCAATCAGAGTAATGATGGCGAACTTAACGAGCGAAGAGCAGTTTCCACCAAATTCGGTGAGATCCTTATTAATATACCCGTTTTAGACTGTTGTGTTAAATTGCATTTTTTAAAACTGTTTTTCTTTGTGTGAACCACTTTAAGATGCAACTTTGCTTGAAAGGTGATCCAGCTGATCATACCCTTTGATGTTGATTATTGTATTTGATACTCTCTTAAGAATGCATGGCGTATTATACAAGGGAAATTTGTTCATTTACTTTATCTGTGAAACTGGTGATTTTGAGGAGGAGATTAAATCATTACTGTTAATTGTAATCATCGTCTGACTGTTGATTTTAATTCTTATATTGGACTAAGCAAAGAAATATTTTGTCACATCAGCCCCACCAGGAAAAATTTTCACCAGCCGCCACTGTTCACCAAACAGATCTAATAAAATTTAACTTTTACATTAAACAATGTATTATTATTATTAGTATTATTATTAGTAGTATTATTATTATTATTGCCACCAATATGAGGACTGGATTAAGACAACATTTAATTAACTTAGATTTATATTGTGCCTTTTGATCACCATATAAAATTATAGACTGCATATAAATATTTTACAAGCTATATATCATGAGCACAAGCTTGCTCCACATTTCTGTAGTGGTCGGTTTGACAGTACAGGCAGATCTATACGCTTAAACTAGGGCCTTGCGATTCATAAATGTATTTCACTTCTTCATTTTTTATGTAGTGTAATAAAAGGTTAAATTCAGCATAAGATATTTAGGACTGACAATTCACATTTTAAAAGCAATTATGACTAATAAAACTAAGAAAATAAAGATTTTAAACTACCTGTTATTAACAAATAAATGTATTTATATAAAATAATTATCATTCACCTTGTGTTAATGAGAGCTATAAGGTTTTAGATGGGATTTACAGATTTAAAACTGGGATGAAGGTTTGGATAGATAGATAGATAGATATTTTATTCACCTCAAAGGAAATTATATATGATATCAATAAGTGCATGAGTATTATATATGCATATATTAATTCAATAAGATATGATTTCTAGTTCAGGGAGCAAAAATCATATTCAGAACATGAGATCTCATTAACACCAGAAATGGATTGTTTGTTTTGCTTGTTTTTATACAAGACCTATAAACAAACAAAGAAAGAAACATTTATGTGAGGTAAGCAATAAAATGCAAACAAGTGTGTGTGTTTATGTGTGTGTGTGTGTGTGTGTGTGTACAGTACATAATCTGGGTAAAATAAAGTGTGTTCAGGGGTAATTATAACAAAATAAACATATTTCTTTATATACAGTCATTATATAAAACATTAATATGGATCTTTCCAGAAATAATTCATATTGTGTATTTAATAAAACATCAATGTAACCATGAATTCATGATAAGCAATTATCTAAAACAAGATGACAAGATAACTTTGGCGCTGAGTTCGCTGTAAACCCTTTAGCACTCAGAATCGCACCGCACTTGAACGTACCCGTGTAACAGACACTTTGCTCAAGGACGCGCTGTGTGCGTCATTCCTAAGCCTGTGCGTCATTGCGTCACTTCCTGTCGTGCGGTCACTGTGAAGCGGTTGTCACGCAGCGCAGGAGAAGCCGGTACACGGAGCAGCAGTTCGTGGAGGAGAAGCAGCACACAACCAAAGGTCAGGCTCACTCTTATTAAATCTTATTAAATCATTTTATTTACACTGAGGTTTAATCTGAGAGAGATTTTACACAACATAAAGTAAAGTCTGTTTTTAGAATTAAAATGTAAGCAGAAATAATATAGCGGTTTCAGCGGTTAGCTGTCAAGATAAAAGTCTGACTCGGTTAAAACACTGATAAACTGCAGTGTCATGGACTTTTATTTTGAATTTTATACTGTTCCATTTAAATTTAAATGATTTTAAAATGTAATGGAATCACCAGGTGACGTGTTCGAGCCCTTAGACCTGTGACCTTCATTAGAGATAATGAGTTACTTACACACACACACACACACACACACACCGATTCTTAATTATAATGATTTATTACACACACACACCACCTGGTCTCTGATGAAGTGATTAATAAATAGTAAATCAGGTCAGTCTCTGTGTGTGTGTGTGTGTGTGTAAGAGAGAGAGTGTCACCTTGATACCAGTACTACCAGATAGTACAGGAAGCAGCACCTGTGACACTGTGTGTGTGTGTGTGTGTGTGTGTGTGTGTGTGTGTGTGAGGTCAGTCTGACCCTGAGTAACCTGTAACTCCTCACCTGTCCCCAGGTCCAGAGACATGTCCACTGTATCGTATGATGAGGACGTGGAGTCCAAGTTCATCAGGAAGGTCAAGGAGAACCCGTTTGTCCCTGCCGGTGAGACACACACTAGATGTGATTTAGTTAATGACACCATGAAGCATGACACTGCACATTCTTCCGTTCTTTTCTTCCGTTCTTGTTTAACACAATGCCAGCTTCTACAGCTATGTTCAACGCAAGAGTCAGTATTTGTTATTTAATATTATAACTAGATAATATGTTTAAGATTCATTTCTTCTAAGAACTTTAAAATTGGATTTACTTTCTTAAAGCCTTTTTTAAAAGTGTCAACAGAATAAAACAATTGAAAGAATTGCAGTCTAATAAATTATGTTAGATGGACAAAGGTGTTTTTGGATGAGGATGAGCACTGAGGTGACTTTTCTCTAGATAGTAACAATTGGTGTGTAGCTTCTGAGTGTCCTATTCTGCGTCTTGTATAAATTACTTGATCCCAATTATTTCTAAAAGTAAATGTATGTTTTGTTCTAACATCTGGATTTATTTCATGTAGTTTGTTATTTAAACATCGATCGCGTTCTGATTGCCAGAATCTCCATAACATCATCATCTGTCAAGTTCCACCTCTTGACAGATGATGTTATGGAGACTGTGGTAATGATGATGATGATGATGGTAATCATAATGATGATGGTGATGGTCATGATGCTGGAGATGATGATGTAGATCATGGTTATGATGATATAGATGATGTAGATCATGATGGTGGTGAAGATGGAGATGATAGAGATGGTGGTGGTGGAGATGATGGCAGTGTGCAGGCAGCAGTAAAGTTTTCAGACTCATGACATACCTTACCTGTAGGGGGCAGTTGTGTATTAGTCTCAGGTATTGCGTGCCTACTGAAGCCGGTAATGTGTTGATCTCTCCTAGACACCTGTTGACTGCAAGTGACAGAGCTCGTAAACATGTCAAGCTTAAACTGTAAACACTGATATGTATTTATTCCTCAATTTCTTCATTAGTATCAATAATGATTCTTCTTTGACTTTGCTTTCTATATACAGTATATTTTTACAGTTTTCGTTCCTTGAACCTGCTCAAAGCCCTGATTTTAATAGTATTTTACATATAATGAATAGTGCATTTGTTTAATGGATTACAAAGGCCATATTTTGCATGAGTTTTTTTTTTTTTTTTGGCTTTTTTTTCTTGGCACCTTTCATTCATGATGTAAAGTTATTAATTTGCTGGTGGCGAATTGGGGGTTTTAATTCGTTTTAAGACGAATTAACAAGACAGAGCTGACGTCTCTGCCTAAAATTTATTTCCCCAGCAAAACATCAAATAAATAATTAATACAAATGTCTTTATTTAATCCAATGAACACAAACATACGATTAAATGGTCATCTTAAAGCTTTATTTTTTTGGGGGGTTATAAATGCAGTTTTTAGCTACATTCCAGTATATTTACCCTGATTTTTAACCATAACTAGAAGAACTTTAAACAACCTATTTATGAATTTATTACATGTCTTTTCGGTAAGTATCTCAAACTAGAATTTATTAAAGGCAGCAATTAATTCTGACTTTATTAATTAAGGATGTCTTGAAACATAATGCAATAACTAGTTTTATTGACTAGAATATTTTCAAAAATCATGAGTTGTGTTTAGAGAGATTGAAAAACAATACAACACATGTTATAATAAGGGAAATCTTCTTCAATTGATCTCTTAGTTGTTCACACCTACACTCTGATTCCTCACACAAAACGCCGTGGGCTTACATGAACATTTTACATTTGCTAAAAGTCATATTCACAACCACATTTCAGTCATTTACAGATATTGTGCATTATTCTGTTGTTGTTTTTTTGTTGATCTGAGTAATTTATGAGTGAAATGAAGCTGCTCACATGGCACTCACTTTCACTTTACAAAAGGCAGCAAGTAGCAAGTATATGTTTGTGTTTTGTTGCATTTCCGGGGGATTAGTCATAACATACTCAGATCGCAAATAATTATTTAATGCTAGACACAAGCTTGAGGTGTTTCATGTGGATTCATGTGAGAATGAATTTTCTACTATCAGAAAATAAAATTTAAACCGAGCCACATTTGTAGATGATGTTGATGATGGAGATGATGATATTGATGGTGCAGATGATGATGGAGATCATAGTGGTGGTGATGATTATTATGAAGTTAAAAATGAGGGTGATATCTTCTTCACAGGCATGGCCGGGTTCTTCGCCATCGTGGCCCACCGGCTGTATAAGATGAAGTCCAGGGGCAGTATGAAGATGTCGGTGCACCTGATCCACATGCGTGTGGCGGCGCAGGGCTTCGTGGTGGGAGCCATGACCTTAGGTACGCCTCCACACCAGGACACACACACACACGCACACACACTACAGCTGGCTAGATGGCTGTGACATCATCCTAGTCTCTCCAGTCGACAGGTCTGATCAGCACGTATGTTTGTGTATCTGTGTATTGATTGTATGTATTAACCTGTGGTGTGCTTGCAGGTGTGGTCTACTCCATGTACAAGGACTACATTCTGAAGCCTGCTGAAGCTCAGAGAGCACTGGAGCAGAAGGCCCAGGAAAGCCCCTGAGAGACACTGAGAGCCCCTGAGCCTCACCCTCAGTCTAGTCTTAGTTTACTCTGGTTTCCTTTCTGCACTCAAGGTCTTCTGTAGAGACGACCTCACCTTTTTCTTAAACACGTTCCTTTACTTAGTTACAAATGTATAAACTTATACAATCTACAAGGGTTATAATTTATATTTATATAATAAACAGATTTCTAAGACCACACAGCAGTGTGCAGGCGGGAACACACTCGCCCTCATCAACCTGACGCTAGCTTCATGCTAAACTTCATCAGCAGCGGTGTTGTGACCTCACAACTCCACACAAGCTCCAGGATATGCAAATACATGCCAATGATAAAAACATACACTCTTAAATATATGGATTCCTTTCAGGGTTCTTTGGTTAAAGGAACCTTTATGATCTGCTCTGTCTAACACCTTTAATGGTTTTTTAGCTAATGCTTCTCAAACTGAGGGTTGTGGATTGTCCCAACTCATCTTGTGAGGTCACAAAATACAGGCGGATATGCAGATATATGCGGATTACAATAATCACAGTGACCTGTCAGGTACAGAACATGCCTTATGTTTCTTTTTTTATTATTTGGAGAAATAAAAAAAGTTTTTTAAAGCATATCTTGAAATTTTTAAGGGTTCTTCTTAAAGTGGTTCCACTTGGAACCGTCTCAGTTACAGGCTCTACACAGAGTCTTTAATCAAAATTCACCTTAATATGGACAAAAAAAACTGGTAAACTGGTAAACCAACCACACATGCTACACTAGTACAAGGTTAACATGTACGGGTTACTGTTATGTAAAGGTTACTGGATATAAATGTAGGGTCTAATTTGCATACTTATGCATATTTAATGAGGATGACGTTGTAGAGATTAAATATTTTGCACACAGGCTAAAGTAAATGTGTGTTAGTTTTATGATTATTTTTGCTTGTTATGTTTGTTTATCCTGTTGGTTTATTAGAAATTGTATTTTAATAAAGATATGAGAAAATAAAACACAACCTGTGTAAGTCCTTGACAGTGAACAGGTAGGAACAGATACGAGGTGTATTTCTGCGGTGAGACTTTGATGAGGTTTGTGGCGAGACCAGGACATTGTAAACATACTTCCTGGTGGTGATAGGCGTGACTGTGGTTTAATCATACTATTACTATATATATAGTGTAGATTTATTCATATTCAAATTTGAGTAGACACTAAATAAATGTGTAGGATTTGTAAGGAACTAATATCATGACTGTCACCAGGTTAAGTGATCAGATTGTCTAGACAATTTGTCTAAACTAAGTCATCTTATTGTCAAACACAAGAGGGAGACATTTATCAGCTTTACATGTTTATAGTAGTTCTGTGCATAAACCATGCATGCAAAAAGTATTTCTAGCAATTCTATTCTATATAATACAAAATAAAAATAAATTTGAAAAGTGTAAGAGAAAAAAAAGAATAAATTATAATGATTGATCTTTATAAAGTGTTTTTGATGAGCAAGCCAAGGGTGATGGTAGTAAGGAAACACTTCCTGAAATGTGCTATTAGGTCCAAAGTGTTTTCTTCATGTTGTGATTCAGAATAGAATGTGCAGGGGGTCCAATGCATTTGTGTGATTTAAATTAAAAGTTATTATATGGATATGGAGTTTTACTCACTTTTTTCAACACACTGCTATTATTTTGAACATAATTGTATGTTCTATAGCCTAACTTATTCCTATTTTATTCCACTATTTATTTCTTGTTAATTGTTTTTATATTTTTAAGGTCACGGGCAGTCAGTTAAGCATTTCATTACATTCCATACTGTGTATGACTGTGTATGTGACAAATAAAATTTGAATTTATTTAGTACAGTGGCTCACCTAACAAAACCTATGATGTCTGCAGAGAGTATTCCATCACAGTTCAGTAAAGACTTCATGGACTTCTTCAATGAAAGGATCGATAGTATCAGGAAGAAAATAATGGAAGTTCAACCTCTAACAGCATCTCATGATCCAGTCCAATCTAAAGCTTCACATAAAGATTTTCAGTGCTTTACATGCATAGGACAGAAAAAGCTGTACAAATTATCACCATGGTTAAATCAACAACATGCTTGTTAGAACCAACCCCAACCAGATTTTTAAAAGGATCGATGCATACGGCTGGAAAGCCGCTTCTAAACATTATTAATTCTTTATGATATCTAGGTCCTGTCCCTAAATCTTTCAAGCTGGCAGTTATTAAGCCTTTTCTTAAAAAATCTTATTTAGACCTAAATAAATTAATTACAGACCGATTTTCAAACCTTTCGTTTCTATAAAAAAATATTAGAAAAGGTAGTATCAGCTCAAATATGCACCTTCTTACAGGAAGACAGTATCCTTGAAGAATTTCAGTTAGATTTCAGGCCCCATCATAGTACAGAAACTGTACTAGTTAAAACTGACTTGTTTTTAGCTTCAGACCAAGGCTGCATCTCAATACTAGTCTTACTTGATCTTAGTGCTTCATTCGACACAATAGATCATAATATTCTCATAGATCGCTTAAAAAATCACATAGGTATTCAGGGACAGGCATTACAAAGTTTTAGATCATACCTGTCTGATCGATACCATTTTGTAGATCTAAATGGGGAATGTCTGGCCAGTGTAATATGGGTTCCACAAGGGTCAGTTTTAGGACCACTGTTGCCATCACCATTGGCTTGCTCATCAGGGACAATCTAATTATTTAGACACATTTTTCTCACACATACGCACTTCCATAATATTTTTTTAACATTTTTAATTTTTGTGAAGCTGCTTTGAGACAATAACCATTGTTAAAAGTGCTATAGAAAAAAAAAGTATTGAAAATTTAAATTGAATTGAAAAAGATGACTGACCCATAGTAGTTCTACATCTTCGAACTCTACAATTTCCACTTACTGCACCTCTCTTCCTTACTCCATGTATTTTTGTATCAGCTGAAACATAACATTAAAAGCCCATTTATACACTTAAATATAATTTTTATGGATGAAAAATTATCAATACCTAGCAAATTATACGTTTTAGGAATCTAACAGTGGTGCCATCTCATTAGTTTCTGATCCATTACTTTTAAAGTTTGTTTGTATAATGACATCGCAGGATTGAATACTAAATGGGCTAGGGGTAGCTCAGTGGTTAAGCCATTAGACTATGGTTCAGAAGATCCCAAGTTCAAACCCCACAACCATCAAGTTGCCACTGTTGGGCCCTTGAGCGCGGCCCTTAACCCTCAACTGCTCAGATTTGCAATAAGATAAAAATGTAAGTTGCTCTGGATAAGAGCGTCTGCCAAATGTAAATGGGAGTCCTGACCCCAGACAATTACACAGTAGGACATATGTGATAGCTGTTGACAGCTGTTTCTCTGAGGACTTGGCTGCAGTTGCTTGATAGTTCAATACAATTTTATTTGTATAGCGCTTTTAGCAATTTTTATTGCCGCAAAGCAGCTTTACATAGTCAAAAGAATTATTTAAGTTTGTATGAAATGTGAATTTGTATGAATCAAAATGGTGAGTTTGTCCCTGGTGAGCAAGCCGAGGGCGACAGTGGCAAGGAAAAACTCCCTGAGATGGTAATAGGAAGAAACCTTGAGAGGAACCAGACTCAACAGGGAACCCATCCTCATCTGGGTGAAACAGAAAGCAGTAAATGATCTGCATTTATACAGTGAGTAGGGGGGAGGCAGTTCAGCTATAATAGCTGATGTTAATTGATGTTAATATGGAGTCCAGGTAGTTATTGAAGACTCGGGTAGACTTGTAAGAAGTTCCAGTCATGAACTATCGAACTGTCAAGTCCCCAGAGAAACAGTTGCCAACACCAGTTAAGGCCAGAACCATTTTCTAGGTAGAGAGAATCATCCCCAGACACCAGACGCATCCCAAAGAGACACACGGGGCATCCATGCGACGAGATCTTCATCCAGAAGCGGGGCACCAGGATGGGTCAGACAGGTCCGGAGGGCAGAGGGAGTCTGGATCACTGGCAGCTCAGGAACGACATGTGTAGCTCGACAGAGAGAGAGAAAGAGTGAAACGGGGAGACAGGAGGAGAGAGAAAAGAGAAAGAGGGGGGAAAGAGAAGAAGAGAAGAGATGGCAGTTAGGTATGGTCACAGTCACACAATGTATAATGTGAATGTATATTAACTGTACAGTGCAAGCAGAGACTCCGGCAGGACTAACTATGACATCATAACTAAAAGGGAGAGCCAGAAGGAAACACAAACATGAGGGGGAACTGAGATGTAAAGCAAACAATCACCTCACCTTCAGCAAACCTGAGTGATCAATGAGAGTGAGGAGGACAGCATCCAAACATACCAGTTCACCATAATACTCTACGTCCATGAGTCCCCCAGATCTGCTCCTTTACCTATGGCTAATCTATTTATAAAAATGCTTGGCTGAAAGAATAGGTTTTTAGCCTGGACTTAAACACTAAGACTGTGTCTGAGTCCCGAACACTATTTGAAAGACTATTCCATAATTTTGGGGCTTTGTAAGAAAAAGCTCTGCCCCAGCTGTATTTTTCATAATACGCGGTACTGACAAGCAGCCTGCATCCTTTGATCGAAGTAGGCATGGCGGATTGTAAGACACTAGCAGTTCGCTCAGGTACTGCGGCGCGAGACCATTTAATGCTTCATATGTCAAGAGTAGTATTTAAAAATTTTTAATTCAATTTTATTTATATAGCGCTTTTAAATATGGTCATTGTCTCAAAGCAAATTCACAAAGATTAAAGAAATTCATAAAATAAAAAATAAAAAATAAAAAAATAAAATAATAAAAATAAAATAATAATAATAATATTAATAATAATAATAATAATAATTTGTTTATGTGTGAGAAAAATGTGTTCAGATAATAACGAGATAAATTAATGAAATTTCTCTGATGAGCAAGCCAAGGGTGACGGCGACAGTGACAAGGAAAAACTCCCTGAGATGGTAATAGGAAGGAACCAGACTCAACAGGCAACCCATTCTCATTTGGGTGATAACAGATAGAGATGATATAACACCATGTGTGTTATGCAGCTGAAAGTACAGTACAATATAACAGAAATTCTTTAAATTAACATGAAGTCCAGTTCAACATAGGGATGAGTCAGTAGATGCAGAGGGCAGATGGGATCTGGATCACTGGGAGCACAGGAGCAGGATGTGTAGCTCCAACCATAATATGGCAGAATTCAGCTGGAGCTGGTCCTTCTCTGGATGCCTCAGGATCCTCCCAGGGTTGGCCTTTGTCTACTGAAGCTGGTACAATCTCCAGATGCCTCGGGATGGGTAGAAAAGGACAGAACAGATGGAGAGAATTAGCGTATTTGCCATTCAGGATAGGTGTACTGGAGAATGAGGTTATGGGATGAGTTACGCGTATATGCCAGATTAAAGAGATGCGTCTTGAGTCTACTTTTAAACTGGGAAACTGTGTCTGAGCCCCGAACACTGTCTGGAAGGCTATTCCAAAGTTTTGGAGCTAAATATGAAAAGGCCCTACCCCCTTTTGTAGATTTTGAAATTCTGGGAATTACAAGAAGTCCGGAGTTTTGTGATCTTAAGGAGCGTGGTGGATTATAGGGTTTCAGAAGACTGGTTAGGTATGTGGGAGCTAAACCATTTAAAGCCTTGTATGTAAGTAATACTATTTTGTAATTAATTCTAAACTGAACAGGTAGCCAGTGCAGGGATGATAATATTGGGGTTATATGATCATATTTTCTGGATCTGGTGAGAACCCTGGCGGCTGCATTTTGGACAAACTGAAGCTTGTTTATTGAGGATGCAGGACAACCACCTAGTAATGCATTACAATAGTCCAGTCTGGAGGTCATGAATGCATGAACTAGCTTTTCTGCATCAGATACGGATAAGATGCTCCTAAGTTTGGCGATATTTCTAAGATGGAAAAAGGCTGTTTTTGTGATATTGGAAATATGATTTTCAAAGGACAAGTTACTGTCTAATATTACGCCCAGGTCTTTTACTGTTGAGCTAGTAGTAACAGTACATCCTTCTAAACGCAGGCTGAATTGTGAAAGCTGTTGTGTGCTGGTTTTTGGGCCGATGAGTAATATCTCTGTCTTGTCTGAGTTTAGTAAGAGAAAGTTATTGGTCATCCAATCTTTTATGTCCTGGACACACTCGGTTAATCTAGACAACTTAGGTATTTCGTCTGGTTTTGTTGAGATATATAATTGGGTATCATCAGCATAACAATGGAAACTAATCCCATGTCTTCTAATGATGTTACCCAAGGGAAGCATGTATATTGAGAACAGCAGAGGTCCTAAAACTGACCCTTGTGGGACCCCATATTTCACTGGCATTACACCAGACAGTTCTCCATTTAAATCTACAAAATGGTATCGATCAGACAGGTATGATCTAAACCATTTTAATGCCTGTCCCTGAATACCTATGTGATTTTGTAGGCGATCTATGAGAATATTATGATCTATAGTGTCGAATGCAGCACTAAGATCAAGCAAGACTAGAATTGAGGTGCAGCCTTGGTCTGAAGCTAAAAACAAGTCGTTTGCAATCTTAACTAGTGGAGTTTCTGTACTATGAAGGGGCCTGAAACCTGATTGAAATTCTTCAAGGATATTGTTTTCCTGCAAAAATGTGCATATTTGAGCTGATACTACTTTCTCTAATATTTTTGATATAAAGGGGAGGTTTGAAATCGGTCTATAATTTGTTATTTCATTTGCGTCCAAATTAGATTTTTTAAGAAGCGGCTTAATAACTGCCAACTTGAAAGGTTTAGGGACGTGACCTAGATATAATGAAGAATTAATAATGTTTAAAAGTGGCTCTCCAACCGTATGCATCACTTCTTTCAAAAATCTGGTTGGGATTGGATCTAAGTGATAAGTTTATAAAGCTCTTCCTGTCCTACACATGTAAAGCACTGAAAAACTAAATGTGAAACTTTAGGCTGAACTAGATCATGAGATGCTATTAGAGGTTGAACTTCCGTTATTTTCTTCCTTATGCTATCGATTTTTTCATTAAAGAAGTCCATAAAATCTTCACTACTAAAATGTTGTGGAGTACTCTCTGCAGGCATCTTAGGTTTTGTTAGGCGGGCTACTGTACTAAATAAGAACTTGGGATTGTTTTGGTTTCTTGCTATCAGTTGGCTAAGATGCTCGGTCCTAGCAGTTTTTAGAGCCTGTCTATAGCTGCACATACTGTCTTTATACGCAATTCGAAAAACTTCTAATTTAGTTTTTCTCCATTTTCGCTCGAGGTTACGGGTTGCTCTCTTTAGGGCGCGAGTATTGTACCAAGGAGCAAGTGTTTTATCTTTGACTTTTTTTAATCTGATGGGAGCAACAGTGTCTAATGTACTGGTAAAAATAGTACCCATGCTGTCATTTCATCCAGATCGTCTGCATTTTGGGGTCTAATAAGAATTTGAGACAGATCCGGCAGATTACTCGTGAATCTGTCTTTAGTAGTCGGATTCATATTTTTAACAAATCGATAACGTGGGGAGACACAGCTAATCTGTTCTACGGGTAGAGTATATATCAGGAGGTGATGATCTGTTATATCATTACTTTGAGGTAAAATCTCTATATTAGAGACATCTATACCATGGGATATAATTAAATCTAGCATATGATTACAGCGGTGATTTGATTCATTTATATTTTGTTTAACCCCAAAGGAATTTAGTAAGTCCATAAATGCGAGGGCTAAAGCGTCGTTAGCATCATCTACATGAATGTTAAAGTCTCCTACTATCAACACTTTGTCAGAGGTAACAATTAGGTCTGATAGCAGATGTCCAAATTCTTTAAGAAAATCGGCATATGGCCCTGGGGGTCTGTACACGGTGGCCATTGTAAAATATAGCGCAGGTTTATTATGTATTTCATTAAGTGCAACATTAATGACGAGCACTTTAAATGAGTTAAACCTGGGCCCCATTTTCTGAGTAACAGTGAGTACATCATTGTAGATAGTGGCGACACCACCACCACGACCAGTTAGAAGGGGCTCGTGCTTATAAAAATATCCTGACGGAGTAGACTCATTCAGACTAATATATTCATTTGGTTTAAGCCAGGTTTCGGTGAGGCAGAGTGCATCAAGGCAATAATCCGAGATTATTTCATTAATGTTTCATTAAGTGTTAATAAGTGCTTTAGGCGCAAGGGATCTAATGTTGAGAAGTCCAAACTTCAAGGTAGATTTCGATTGCTTATTTGGCCTTTTTCTGGTTTAATGGTTACCAGATTGTTTTGGCTGGATTTAACGAATTTATTCTTTTTTCTCACTATTCGGGGAACAGACACAGTTTCTATAGTACACGCTATGTGTGTGCATCTATTAGTATGGTGGGTTGTATTGTGGCTGATATCTAAAGAATCTGAGGTATGACTTACCGTCAGTCAAAATCAATGCGAAATTTCACAGGGAGCCAATGCAGTGAAGATAAGATAGGGGTGATGTGCTCATATCTTCTGGTTCTAGTGAGGACTCTTGCTGCTGCATTCTGGACTAGCTGAAGCTTATTTATGCATCTAGCTGAACAACCAGACAGTAAGGCATTACAATAGTCCAACCTAGAGGTGATAAAAGCATGAACTAGTTTTTCTGCATCGTTTAGCGACAATAAATTTCTTATCCTGGCAATATTTCTGAGGTGAAAGAATGCTACCCTGGTAATATTATCTACATGAGCTTCAAATGAAAGGCTGGAATCAATAATCACACCAAGGTCTTTCACTGTTGCATTTGATGGAACAGAAAGGCCATCTAAAGTTACGGTGTGATCTAAAATTTTACTCCTAGCTGTATGCGGTCCTATGACTAGAACTTCTGTCTTATCCGGATTAAGCAGAAGGAAGTTAATTAGCATCCAATTTCTTATGTCCTGCACACATTGCTCAATTTTAGTTAGCTGTTTTTTCTTATCAGGTTTTGCTAAGACATATAACTGTGTATCGTTAGCATAACAATGAAAACTAATACCATGCTTATGGATTATGTTGCCCAGAGGAAGCATGTAAAGGGAAAAAAGCAGTGGACCTAAAACTGAACCCTGCGGAATGCCAAACTCCACTAGAGAACATGCAGAATAATCACCATTTAAGTCTACATACTAATAACAATGGGTCAGATAGGATCTGAGCCAGGAGAGGGCTGTACCCTTAATTTCTACTACATTTTTTAATCTGTGAAGAAGAATAGCGTGATCAATGGTGTCAAAAGCTGCACTGAGGTCGAGTAATACAAGCATAGTTACACAACCCTGATCAGAGGCCAATAGAATGTCATTTACTACTTTATCGAGTGCTGTCTCTGTACTGTGATGAGGCCTAAATCCTGACTGATACAGTTTATGTATGCTATTTCTATGTAGATATGAGCATAGCTGCTCCACTACTATCTTTTCGAGAATCTTTGAGATAAAGGGGAGGTTTGATATTCGCCTGTAATTGGACAGCTGACAGGGGTCGAGGTCAGGTTTGATAACTGATAATTTAAAAGATTTTGGAACATAACCAGTGCTGAGTGAAGAATTAATTATTCTCCACAGGGGTTCTGTTATTGCTGGTACTATCTGTTTAAGAAAATGTGTCGGTACAGGATCTAATATACAGGTTGATGAATTTGCAGAAGAGATGAGTGAAATTAGTTCATTCTCTTCAAGGGGAGTAAAGTATTCTAGGTTCTGATCTGACATGGCTAGATTAACATCTGCATCAATTACATTGTTTGGTTTCAAAACCTCAATTTTATGCCTAATATTTACAATTTTATTATAAAAAAAGTTCATGAAGTCCTCACTATTGCATGATGTTGTTGTGGATATTTCTGCAGTGGTCTTATTTCTGGTTAATTTGGCTACAGCATTAAATAAAAATCTACGATTATTTTTGTTATTTTCCATAAAAGTGGAGAGATATGTTGATCTAGCTACACTAAGAGCTTTTCTATAGTTCAGGATGCTCTCCTTCCATGCTATTTGAAATACTAACAATTTAGTTTGAAGCCATGTACGTTCTAATTTCCGAGCGGTCTGTTTTAAAGTGCGCGTGTGATCGTTATACCAGGGAGCAAGTTTCTTATCTCTAATAATTTTTCTTTTAACTGGAGCTACATTATCTAAGGTATAGCGAAATGTCGACTCTAAATATTCAGTCGCCTGATCGAGTTCTGTGGGGTCAGACGGTGATCTAATCGAAGTTGGGAACTCTGGGAGATTACTGATAAAACTCTGTGTGGTATTTGACGTAAATGTACGTTTCATACGGTAGCGCGGCGCTATGCGTACATTATTACTGTGACACACTTGAATTGAGACAAGATAGTGATCTGAGATAACTTCAGATAGTGGAATTGTGAATAAATCTTTTATACTTAACCTGAAGAATATCATTAAATCTAAAGTGTGACCTGCTTTATGAGTGGGTCCTACTACACACTGATTTACTCCTACCGAGTTCAGTATGGACATAAATGCTGTTCTTAGAGGGTCTTCTGGGTTTTCAAAATGAATATTAAAATCTCCAGCAATTAACACTTTGTCTACAGAAACGACTAGGTTTGAGAGGAAATCTGCAAATTCACTAAGAAATTCAGAGTACGGCCCTGGAGGTCTGTAAATGACAATTAGCGGGATCGACTGAGCTGACTTAATATAGTTAAATACACTTGTGTTACTATAAAGAATTTCAAATGAATTAAATTTGTGTCCGTGTTTTTGTACAATAGTCAAATTATCATTGTGAATAACTGCGACATCTCCTCCTCTACCAGTTAGCCGAGGCTGGTGTATGTAGCTGTATCCAGGAGGACTAGCTTCATTTAGAGCTACATACTCGTCCTGTTTAATCCAGGTTTCAGTTAAACAGAGTATATCAAACTCATGATCCGTAATAATTTCATTAATTATACCTGCTTTAGATGCAAGAGATCTAATATTTAACAGTCCTAGCTTCAGATCAGAGGTGCCGGCTGCGCATTCAGTATGATCTGAGTTTGTGGTATTTATGTTAATTAAATTACTAAAACAGACTTTCTGAGACTTTCTAAATTTGTTTTTAGCTCGGGGAACAAACACAGTCTCAATATGATGAACCCTGAGTGACGACTCTATGCAGCTAGCAGACGGTTGGTTTAGCCTGTCTGTCTGCTCTCTGGCCTGGGCTCTAGGTTGTTACCGATTAACTAGGCCTCTTCTGAGACTATGAGCTATACTACAGGAAATGAGAACAGCACCTTCCCGAGTGGGATGGACACCGTCCCGCCCTAACAGGCCAATTTTGCCCTCAAAGGTCTTCCAATTATCTATGAAGCCCACGTTGTTTTCGGAGCACCACCTGGACATCCAGCGGTTCAGCGACCATAACCTGCTGTAAGTTGTGTCACCACGTCTCATTGGGATGGGACCAGAGCATATTACTTCATCGGACATCGCCTTCGCTAATTTAAACACCTCCATAAAGTTATTCTTATTAACCTCTGACTGACGAAGGCGTATATCGTTAGCTCCAGCATGTACCACTATCTTGGAGAACCTGCTATGTCCAGGGCTCTGGCTCCCGGGATACACCTAACCACTGCCGCTGGCGCCCCTAAAGGCCTGGCTAATTTCACATGTCTCAGTATAGAGTCTCCTATAACCAGAGCTCTTGCAGGTTTCTCAGCGGGTGCATCACTGAGTAGAGCAAACCTGTTGGACACGTGAAGCGCAGAAGAGGTGTGCTCCGGTGGGCTAGCCTTAGCGTTAGCTTTGGCTGAACGAGTATGCCGCCGAGTCGTCACCCACTCATCCCGCTGTGAGGGCTCTAATGCCGGAGTCGGGGGCTGGTTATCTCTGCCTGCGGCACCCAGACTGTCCGCTACAGGAATAACGCTGATCTCACGCTCTCTAACCCAGTGTTGCCAACTTAGCGACTTTGTCGCTATATTTAGCAACTTTTTAAATCCCTCTAGCGACAATTTTTTTAAAAAAGCGACTAGCGACAAATCTGGCGACTTTTTCTTGTGTTACTGGAGACTTTTGGAGACTCTGATGTGTCTGTACTGACTCTTCTCAACTTGCCACAGCAGCTGCCGCCGCTGGCCCCTCCCCCGTCCCAAAGCACTCACAGACAGGCCTGTCCTCTTTTATGCAAAACTTTGCGATATAAAAAAACACGTCAACTCAGAAACATACACAAAAGGCAAAGTCTTACAATAGTTTCACACAAAACAAACTGCCATTTATGGTAAAAAAATAAAATAAAAAATGATTCTTCAAAAAAAGCTGAAGCCACCATGGCATTAGTTATCGCTGAACACTGTTCTATGCTGGCATGTGATCACATTGAAGAAGCATGTAAAGCTGCTTTTTCACACTGTGCAGCGTGCATTATGCAAATTACGTGATGACATCATCTAGCGACTTCTATGACAGCCAATAGCTACTTTCCTTACTGACGTACTGAAATTACCACTAACGACGGAGAAAGAATGTCTAAACACCCTGCACTCTACACACTGAACGAGCTAAATATTAGACATGATATCGTACTTGAGTCGGAGTTTAGTTGTTTGGAGCTGAATTCCGTTTGTTGTTTTTAGACGAAGAAACTCGCGGCTTTTTCCAAAAAGCGCAGAAAAAGGCGAAGCCAAATAGTGTGAGATGTAAAAACTAGTTGCTATTAATATTATTATTGTATAAATGAAAAAGTTATGTAATTTAAACGCTAATAGAAACGAAATACTGAACATAAATGTCACCTGCTGTTTAGCGATGTTTAGTCACGTTATTTTGATTTAAGCTATTTCTTGTATTTTTAATCAGGCTTAAAATACAGACGGTTGTATGCGCGTGCTTAATCTGCGGTTCAGTTCTGGTTTCGGTCTGTTCTCATGAGTTGTGAAGCGAGAGGAACAAGGTATAAATATAGTTCATTTGATAAATTAAGTATCATGAATTTTAATTAAATCTATCTCTATATTTTTCCACAGGAGTTTGTGAGTGAAAGTGTCCTGTCTGTATCTGACTTCAGGAGTTTCCTGACCAACCGTCTCTAACGGTCATATTTAAAAGTCATAACTGACAGTTATAAAGTACAAAACGTTTCTGTTCGTGTTTTTTTTATGATTAATACTTATTTGTGGTGTTTTATGTTTTGTACATCTTTTCAAATTGAGACTTCATTTGTAAGTTGCTGCTGGTGTTAAATAAAAATCTCTGTTTTATCCCGTTTTTCTTATGCTTCTTCCTTCACAGAATTCTGTTGACCAGGGCTTGAAATTTTAATTTACTTGAGTTGGATCAACTTAATTTAAAATTAAAAGATTTGTTGTACAAACGCTATTCATTTATGTTAACAGTATTAAATTATGTTGGATGCAGCTGTAGTAAATAAGTTAAATTAACCTAATAAAATTAATTTGACTGAACCTAAGAACATTAAGTTGAATCAACAAAATTGCTTAATGTTGAAAGAAAGCCATTAAATCAGGTGGAAATTCTTTCCATAATTTAATTATGTTCATTTAATAAGTAATTTTTTTGAGTGTAGGAGTGTAGGAGAATTATTGTTGGTTGGTAGCGGATCAAATACCTATTTTTGACGGTGAGGTGATTGGTTGCTTTACATCTCAGGAAGCCCTCATGTTTGTGTTTCCTTCTGGCTCTCCCTTTTGGTTATGCTGTCATAGTTAGTCCTGCCGGAGTCTCTGCTTGCACTCTGCACTAAATATACATTTACATTATACATTATGTGACTGTGACCATACCTAACTGTTCTCTCTTCTTCTCTTCTGCTCTCCCCTCTTCTCTCTCTTCTTTTCTCTCTCTCTCTACCTGTCTCTCTGTTGAGCTACACATGTCACTCCTGAGCTGGCAGTGATCCAGACCCCCTCTGCCCTCTGGACCTGTCTGACTTGTCCTGGTGCCCCGCTTCTGGTTAGAGATCTCATCACATGGAACCCCCTGTGTGGTCTATTTGGGATGCGTGTGGTGACTGGGGACGGTTCCACTTTACCATGAAGACAGTCCTTGCCTCAGCTGATGCAGACAGCTGTTCTCTGAGGATCTGTGACTGCAGTTGCTCGATAGTTCAGGACTGAAATTGCCTACAGTCTACCAGAGCCTCCAATAAAAAACTGGACTCCATATTAACTTAAACACATCTCTTGTTATACTGAACTTTCAGCTTCCTAACACAGTATGACTGCAAATCAATTCCTGCTATCTGTTATCACCCAAATGAGGATGGGTTTATGTTTTTTTATATTTATACTTTCATATTTTTACGATGGATAAGGTGCAGGGATTAAGGTAATGAAATTAGTACAAAAATGCCAAAAAAACAAAACAAAAAAAACATGCCCACACAACATATATACCAAACTACTCCAAATGCTCTCAAACATGCTCCTAGAAAACTTTTGGAATTAACAATTTGGATCATGGGACTTTTTTCAATTCTATTCATTTTCAATGGTGACACACTTTCACTCATAACTCTTAAACCAAATGTCTGACTCAAACTAAAGTTGTGTCTACCTCCATGGTTCACTCACTCACTCACTCTCTCTCTCTCACACACACACACACACACACACACACACACACACACAGTACCATTACCCCAGATAATTTATTAGCCTTAAGAAGCTTCAGATTAAACACATCAGTGAGTACACTCAATAAGAGTGGGATTATATGGGTCAATATATAATTGTGGGAGATTTTGAGTTTGAATAATTCTGGGAAAAAATATATTTATTTACAAAATATTATCTTCCCTGATAAATCATCCCTGAAATATTTTGTTTTTAGTCATTGCCAAGCTCAGGCATAATTGATTTCAGATATTTAGTTTTAAAAACAAGAAGTTTAATCATTATTTGGTCAACTATGTTACGGACAAAACCTATAAGTTTTAACTTTAAGTAAATGTCAGACATTTAAAAAAATCATTACTCTTGGAACAATATGTGTCTATTTACCTACCTTTTCAATTAAAATACCCAATTAATTAAGAAAATACACATTTTGTTTAATTGAAACCCCAAATTTGAAGTACTGAAGTAACCGGTCTGTATATTTTGTTTCCAAACTGCTTGATTCATGATAATTTTCTTGATGAAATTATGCTGAGGTATATATTTGACAGCTACTCAGTTTCTAAATATTTACTTGGAGATTAGGGAACCATTGAAATACATATATTTTTTAAAAAACATAATGGTAACTTAATTGACAGCCCAGTATCATAGTTGACAAAAGTAACATAGTTGACTGGACATGACAAAGTAGGGTGATGTATTTAACAAAAACAATCCTAAACTATATCAATTATTATATGTTAGCTAATCTTTTACTGCATTTAATCAAGACCTGTTGAATATTTCATGACATAAAGGAGAAATACAGACACACATCAGTTTACAAGGATCAATCACAACTTTATTAACAAGCACATATATCATAAGCAGGAGATCCTAACATAGAAAACAACAACAACAAAAGTATCAAAAACAGCACTTACACAAAAATTCCACCATGTAAACATTTTGAAAATCTTGTTTGTGGAATGAAATACAGTAGTGCATTGTATTGAACAAAAAATTATAGTGCACTGCAATAAGTAACAATAACCAATTAGTGATTTATTCTGTTGGTTAACAGAATAAGTGTGCTGCATTGGATCAAAATTTTAATTGTGCAAACTGTTGTATCTCAAAAACATTCATATGTTAGAACCCAAGTAAAACATTGGCATATTTTCTGGTACCGTCTTCTTCTAGTCCTTCTTCCTTGCATTCTCTGTCTGAAATTACATAAAGACATTTTTAAATTATTTTTTAACATTGCAGGTGTCACTTAAAGCATTTGAAATTAATTGTCACCATGCCACCATGTAATTTTGCATTTTAATCTAACATTATAATCTAACAAGTACTTTTTCATGAGACATTGTTCTGTTTAAGGTACTTTCTACATAGCCTGCCTACATAGTACTGTTTGAGGTTCTTTCTACATAACCTTCTAACCTTCCTGGTTGTGGAACTGGTTGTTCCTCACTGTCAGGACTCAGTGGTGGGGTAACAATAGCAGAAGCCTGTTTCTTTCTGCGTCTGCCCTGTTCCTGGGCTCTTCTCCAGGCCTTTCTCTTTGCACGTTTTTCCCTCTCACTCTGTTCAGATATGGGCTTATAGTATGCACCTTGCTCCCTCTTTTCTCTCCATTTCTGCCGGCCTTTTGCCAAGTATGCCTCCCTTTTTGCAGGATCAGCATCTCGCCGTGCACGGTAACGGCGCTGCTTTTCTGCAGCAGATAATCGTGGCATTTGCCTGAAAACAAGTTTACTTTTATAATATTTATTGCAAAGTATTTTATAGTTACTGTACAATTGGAATATTAAATGAACTCCTGAAAACTATAAGAACATGTCATGAATGTCAACTATGTTACTCTTAGTTAACTAAGTTACCTTTGCAGAGTAACATAGGTGACTGGTAACCTAGTTGACATTTTTGCTGTTTTTAGGGATAAAATCAAAATGGTTGCCTAGCACCAGACACCACATGGCATTTTACAGAGAGGTTCTTCTAAATATTATATGTACAACTGAGTAAAATTGAAATTTAAAGTTATTTCTGAATTCATTGTAGTAACATTGTTGACATATGATAAGTACACATTTGCCCCAAGCACTACTTTAGGTGAAATAACTGAAAATGTGGAGGGAGAACATACCTTGGAGTCTTGCTAGTTTTCTCTTCAGGAGGAAATGACATCATGTGGAGCAGGTCATGTGATTTGGAAAACACACTCTTCCTTGAGGGGTGTATTTGCTATGGGTAACTTAGATGACAGCGACTTCTCGGACACATATTCAATTTGTCAATTTCTATTGAAAATGTGACATATTGCCCAAAAAGACACATTGTTCAAAATTACCTCAACTTAATGTAAATAATATAATTAAAACTGTTTTTGAATAAGTTTTTTAAATGTTTTTTTAGGTAATGAGATTGTGGTTGCAATTCATTTCGGACGGTTATTTAGTTGACATTTTAGGGATATCTAGTAAATTTTTATAAATAAATGATTATTTCCATAATAATTAACTATGGAATTTGTAAAGACAAGATCATGAAGAACACTGAAGACTTTTAAAATTTTATTTTAATAAGCATGTTTGCGAGATAAATCTCATGGACATGAAATCCCCCTCAATTATATATTGACCCATATAGTGTCAGGAATTTGGTACAGGAAGATTACAAAAAGTGAAAGCAAAACATAAGGAAAAAACATAAACAGATTCGAACAAAAGTGTTATGAATGCTAGATTTCTCACATGTTCTCTATTGATACTGTAGTGTAGATATTGTAGTGATTGCAAATTAGTTCTAAACGTGGTTAGATAGTCAAACCATGAATAAATACACCTACTACACCTTTACCATGTCCTGGTTTATAATCCAGACAAAATAACACAGAAGAAGTTTAACCCTAACCTATAAAGCTATGGAAAAAATAAAAAGGTACCTCAACCTGATTTTAATTCTCAATGAAACAATTTGATATTTGAGCCCTGAATCATTTATACGATACAAGATATGATATAGTAGCCTTTGATTGACATGTGATCAGCTTTGTCAATATACACGTCAATGTTGTTGTCATTTTGGGGAACCAAAGAGATTTTTTTTTGCTGCTTTTCTGCCTTTTTGGACATCAGCTTCTGCATCGTCACTTCCCCCAGATTTATCAGAGGTTAACTTCAGAGGAGTTAATTCTGGAGCCGCAATATTAGCATTCTAGAAACAAACAAACACAGGATTACATTTCCAGCAACATTATGCTAAGAAGGTGTAGAGACTGGAACACACTGTATGTATATACTGTACACAATGTGCAAAAACACTTCCTGTTTCTAACAGGGGCTCAGGAGCAGTTTTATTTATATTCTCATATATAAGGAGTGTTCTGCTTTCTAGTTAGTACATGCGAGGTATATGAGGTATATGGTTTTCAAGACACAGCTGCTCAGAACTGGTCAGAGGTATCTTTTATTTTTACAGGTCAGAAAGTTATCACAATGTTAACTTTAGCATCCACATAAACACAAAGGACACACACATGCACATGGTGCAGGAAATGAGTGGTACCTGGGGTTTGGAATTATTTTTCTCACACCACTGCTCAAAGCATTTCTCTGCAGCTTTCAGTTCCAGTTCACCTGTCTGTTTGCAGTAGACTCTGATTTGTTTCTCAGAAAAGTGCTCAGGCAGCAGTTTGGACACCTGCAAAACACACATCGAAAACACTAAACACTAATCCAGAATCTTTTGTCTGTGATTTTTGTCCAAGAACTATAGTCTAATAGCTTGAGCCTGACACATTAAACCAAGAAACCTTTACCCGTGAAGTACATCCTAACTATGTCTGTGTATATAAGGTATCACGGTAGATGGGGTGCGTCAGAGTGAAAATTATCTGTAGAGATACGATTGTGCCCAGAAATAGATCTGGAAAAGAATAGGAGATGTTTTTTTTAGCATCAAAAGTGTCCAAGAGATTTGTAACAACCACAGTCTACAAAGATCTGTCCACCCAGATCTTACCTTATAATAATCTGCATCATCTTATTAAAACCATCCCTACACTTAAACACAGTGGTGCAGCATCATGCTGTGGAGATGGTTATGTTTAAAATTCAACAAGACCCTGGCCCAAAGCATAACAACAAGACATAGCACAAAGCCACATAGGAATAGCTTCAGAACAACTCTGAAGCTGTCCTGGAGCGGCCCAGTGGGAGTCCAAACCTGAACCCAATAGGCCATCTAGAAAGACCTGAAAACACCTGTGCACTAACACTGAACATACAACTTGGTGGAGCTTAAATGATTCTGCCAAAAAATAATGAAAGCAACTTCTAAAAGAAAGGTGTGCCAAGCTTGTAGCATGATTCTTAAGCAGACTTCATGCTGTCACTCCTGCAAAAGGTGCTTTAACCAAGTGCATGGGTGTGAATACTTAAGTACAGGAGATATTTTTACTTTATTTTTTACTAAATTAGAAAAATACTCTATTGTGTCATTGTGTAGGATTGTGTGGAGAATGATAAGATAAAATGATTTTAATTAATGTTTAGATGATTGTGAAGCCCAATAAAATGTTTAAAGAGGTGTGAAGTGTCATATCAGTAAAGTAAACCAGTCATTGGTAATAGCTAAAGTAGTTAAAGTAGACTGTTAAGTTGTTTTGTTTTGTTGATGTAACCCACTTGATTATTCTATGAGGAGCTATTGAGTTTTTTGAGAAATAACACTAAATATGTACCTCTTCTTTGCGAATTTGAAAGGCTTCATTGGGGTTCTTCTTGCTGTAGAAGTAGACATCTTCGATGGGGTTTTTCTTCTTCTTGCCATAATCTATTCCAAACACCTGCCAAACATGATCACAATCAATCTCAAAATTCCTCAAATTATCATTCTCAAAGTGTATTTTTTTTTTTTTACATACAGTGATAATGAAATCTTCAGCCTCCAGTTTAGCGCCATCGGGTTTGCACTTAACCAACTCTTCGGCCAGTTTCTAAAATAAATAAAAAAATAAAAGTAACAAATTGTTACGTTCCAGAATATTATTGTGTAGTGGTTGTCTTGTCTGTTGCCCTTTTTGTTTTTTTTTTGTTTCCTAGTGGCTCCATCCAGTGCTTGCTGCTTCTGATTGGCTGCTCTACATCTCAGGGCTGCAACCAATCCAGTCAGTCCACGCTTCTGATTGGCTGCATCACATCCCAGTGCTTCGACCAATCCCCATCCTCCAGCTGTCTTTTTAAGAAGCCATTTCAGAAAGTAGAGGCAGTCTTGAGACTCACTTTGTGCTGGCTATGCTGTTTGTTTCCCCAGCCAATAGGCTGGAAATGTTTGTGTTTGAGAGACTGGTTTAGGGAAGTAAGCCACGTGGTATACATTTCAACATGTAGGTAACCAGCTGTCTAGAGATACACTAGGTAAGAGGGTGTGTGCTAACCCATGTATCCCTTTTGATTTAGATAGTGTAGCTAGTTAGGATGTTATTGCTTACCTGATTATTTATTTTTATTATTATTCTTTTGATTTTTAGAGGAGACTAGATGGGGGGTGTATTGTGATTAGTTAGACTGGGTTTTTTTTTTTTTCTTCTTGGTTTATTTTCAGCAGCACCCATCGCTAGTCTCTCAATTAGTGCCTTCCATTAAACCACTGGTTTAATTTGTAAATATTTCACTTAGTATCGCCTTTTATGTAAATAAACACCCATTTGCTAATAAAGTGTTGAGTGTGTCATCACTTTGGTTCCAACCTGTGCTGGGAATTCAAATAGCCAATGTCTATCAACTGTAAATGTGCGACCCGTATACCCCTAGACTACCAAGGGTCGTAACACAAATAAAGAAATAGAAAGATTGCTTACTACAGTTAGATATTAAATGTAACACACTGACTGGTGTTATGGGTAAACCTCATGCCCCCTTATACACTGAGATTACATCGATAGCATAATCAAGTCTCATTAAAATGCATCATGTTAGTTTGGAACAGAGAGGAATTCAGTAGAAAACGTAAAAGAATGGACATTAAAGCATTTTCTTTAACAATTGGTTAATCTCTTTTAGTTGGGATTTTTTTTACCAGGGTACTAGACATTTTTTTTCCATTATAGCCATTATCACTTATCACTGTAAGACAAAGGCTAACATGCTGGATTACATAATGTTCTGCTCTTCTGTGCCATGTGGTCTTCTTCTTTGTCTTTCGGCTGTTCCCTCCAGAGGTCGCCACAGCGAATCATCTGCCTCCATCTAACCCTATCCTCTGCATCCTCTTCTCTCACACCAACTAACTTCATGTCCTCTCTCACTGCATCCATAAATCTCCTCTTTGGTCTCCCTCTAGACCTCCTGCCTGGCAGTTCCAACCTCAGCATCCTTCTACCGATATATTCACAATCTCTCCTCTGAACATGTCCAAACCACCTCAATCTGGCCTCTCTGACTTTATCTCCAAAACATCTAACGTGGGTTGTCCCTCTGATAAACTCATTCTTAATCCTATCCATCCTTGTCACTCCCAAAGAGAACCTCAACATCTTCAGCTCTGCTACCTTCAACTCTGCCTCCTGTCTTTTCTTCAGCGCCACTGTCTCTAAGCCGTAGAGCATCGATGGTCTCACCACTGTCCTGTACACCTTTCCTTTCATTCTCGCTGATACTCTTTTATCGCACAACACACCTGACACTTTTCTCCACCCATTCCAACCTGCCTGTACCCGCCTCTTCACCTCCTTTCCACACTCTCCGTTGCTCTGGACCGTTGACCCCAAGTACTTAAAATCCTGCACCTTCTTTACCTCTGCTCCCTGTAGCCTCACCGATCCTCCTGGGTCCCTCACATTTACACACATGTATTTCATCTTGCTGCGGCTAACCTTCATTCCTCTGCTTTCCAGAGCATATCTCCACCTCTCCAAATTTTCCTCCACCTGTTCCCTGCTCTCGCTACAGAGCACAATGTCATCTAAAAACATCATAGTCCATGGGGACTCCTGTCTTACCTCATCTGTCATCCTGTCCATCACCAGAGCAAACAAAAAGGGGCTTAGAGCCGATCCTTGATGCAGACCCACCTCCACCTTGAACTCTTCTGTCACACCTACAGCACATCTTACCACTGTCTTACAGCTCTCATACATGTCCTGCACCACTCTAACATACTTCTCTGTCACTCCAGACTTCCTCATACAATACCACAGCTCCTCTCTTGGCACCCTGTCATACGCTTTCTTTAAATCTAAAAAGACACAATGCAACTCCCTGTTACCTTCTCTGTACATCTCCGCCAGCATCCTCAAAGCAAATACTGCATCTGATGTACTCTTTCTAGGCATAAAACCATATTGCTGCTCACAAATGCTCACCTCTGCCCTTAACCTAGCTTCCACTACTCTTTCCCACAGCTTCATTGTCTGGCTCATTAGCTTTATACCTCTATAATTGCCACAGCTTTGCACATCTCCCTTGTTCTTAAAAATTGGCACTAATACACTTCTCCATTCCTCTGGAATCATCTCACTCTCCAAGATCTTGTTAAACAAACTTGTCAAAAACTCTACTGCCACCTCTCCTAAGCACTTCCATACCTCCTCCACAGGTATGTCATCAGGACCAACAGCCGTTCCACTTTTCATCCTCTTCAACGCCCTTCTCACCTCACTTCTACCAATATTTGCTACTTCCTGTTCCACAACAGTCACCTCTTCTACTCTTTGTTCTTTTTCGTTTTCCCCATTCATCAACTCCTTAAAGTACTCCTTCCATCTTCCCATCACCCTCCTGGCATCTGTCAGTACATTTCCATCTCTATCTTTAATCACTCTAACCTGCTGCACATCCTTCCCATCTCTATCTCTCTGCCTTGCCAACCTGTCCAGATCCACCTCTCCCTCCTTACTGTCTAGCTTAGCATACAAGTCCTCATATGCTCTTTGTTTGGCCTTTGCCACCTCTACCTTCACCTTACTCTGCATCTCCCTGTACTCCTGTCTACTCTCTTTAGTCCTCCCAGTGTCCCACTTCTTCTTACCTAGCCTCTTTCCCTGTATACACTCCTGGACTTCCTCATTCCACCACCAAATTTCCTTGTCCACTTTCCCCTTACCTGATGATACACCAAGTACCCTCCTACCTGTCTCCCTGATCACATTGGCTGTAGTTGTCCAGTCAACTGAAAGCACCTCCTGACCACCCATAGCCTGTCTCAACTCCTCCATAAAGACTTCACAACATTCTTCCTTTCTCAGCTTCCACCACTTTGTCCTCTGCTCTGCCTTTGTTCTCTTCGCCTTCCTCACCACCAGGGTTATTTTACACACCACCATTCTGTTCTGTCTGGCTACACTCTCCCCTACCAACACTTTGCAGTCACTGATCTCTTTCAGGTTACAACGTCGACACAAGATGTAGTCGACCTGAGTGCTTCTGCCTCCCCTCTTATGTGTCACCCTATGTTCCTGCCTCTTCTGGAAGAAAGTATTTACTACTGCCATTTCCATCCTCTTTGCAAAGTCCACCACCATTCCTGTCCTGAAGACCAAACCTGCCCATCACATTTTCATCACCTCTGTTCCCTTCCCCAACATGTCCATTGAAGTCTGCACCAATCACCACTCTTTCACCTCTGGGGATGCTCTGCATCACTTCATCTAACTCACTCCAGAATTTCTCCTTCTCTTTTAACTCACATCCTACCTGTGGGGCATAACCACTAACAACATTGAACATTATCCCTTCAATTTCCAGCTTCAGACTCATCACCCTATCTGATACTCTCTTCACCTCTAGAACATTCCTTACAAACTCCTCTTTTAGGATAACTCCTATTCCATTTCTTTTCCTATCCACACCATGGTAAAACAATTTGAACCCTAAACCTAAGCTTCTAGCCTTGCTACCTTTCCACCTGGTCTCCTGGACACACAGTATATCCACCTTTCTTCTCTGCATCATATCAACTAACTCTCTTCCCTTCCCTGTCATGGTCCCAACATTCAAAGTCCCTACTATCTGTAAGGGTCCTCCACTAGAGGTCACTGTTTTTATTTTGTAGTTTTTGTTGGCCGACTCAGTTTCCCAGCAGGCACCTCGGTCAGGTGAGGCAGTGCACACCTAAACCGAGGTAGCCATCAATCAATCTATAAATAACTGTTTAGACTGGGAAACTGGGTCGAACTGGGTCTGTTCTGTTTCGATATTTGTTTAGTTTGTACTTTGATTTTAGTTGTGTTGACTTGGGCTCTCTTATTGGCAATGTTTCTGTGTATCTTGTGTGTGTCTGTGTTAGTGGAGCTGATTCAGTCCTGTCCTCCTGTGTTCTTGTGGTTAGCTAGAGCAGGTAAGTAGTTAGGTGTGTGTTTGGCTAGGAGCGTGTTTAGCTAAGATCTATATTGAGTTACAGTAACTAGCATGCTAGTGGCTAGCCATAGCCCCTTTGTGTCTCTAGCTGTCCTGTGTTTCCTACCTCCCTAGTTGCCCAGTGAGCCTAGCCTTTGGATGTGTCCTCAGCCTAGCCTTTGGATGTGTCCTCAGCCTAGCCACTGGGTATCCTTGTCTGTGTTTCTGTGCCCCCATTCCCTAGTGTGTGTTAAGCAGTGTGTTCAGTTTCAGCTCCACGCCTTGTTTGTGTCCTGTTATGTGTTTGTTCCCCTGCCTGTGTCTCGCCACAGGGCGTGTTACGTGTCTCCCTTTGCCTGTGTCTCGCCACAGGGCGTGTTACGTGTCTCCCTTTGCCTGTGTCTCGCCACAGGGCGTGTTACGTGTCTCCCTTTGCCTGTGTCTCGCCACAGGGCGTGTTTGTCTCCCCCCGCCTGTGTCTCGCCACAGGGCGGGTGTTTGTTCCCCTGTCTGTGTCTTGCCAGAGAGCCCCTTTTAGCACAAAGTTAAGTATGGTTTGAGTTTGTTTGTTCCTTTGTTTGTATCTTTATTTATACTTTGTGTTTACCCTTAATTAAAAGGCTCTTTTTGGTTACACCACCCCTCTGCCTCTATGCCCGCTCCTTCCGCCCACGGCGTTCAACACCTGCTACAACACCCCGTTCGTGACACTATCACTCCTAAACTCTTGCCTTTCCTCTTCTCTCTCTGCTTACGAACACGCCTTCCTCCTCTCCTTCTTCGACCAACAGTAGCCCAATTTCCACCAGCACCCTGTAGGTCAACAGCACCAGTGGCGGTCGTTGTTAACCCGGGCCACGACCGATCCGGTATGGGAATTATATTCTTGATTCGCATCATTGATTTGGCAAATGTTTTAAGTCGGATGCCCTTCCTGACACAACCCTCTGCATTTATCCAGACTTGGGACTGGCACAAGAAGACACTGGATTGCGCCCCCCATGGTTGCATTTTCTGTGCCATGTGGTAATTATTTTAATTCAATTTAGTGCTTTTAACAATGGTCATTGTTTTAAAGCAGCTGTAATTACCCTGTTAGTCCACATACATGAATGGTTTATTATACAACAACATTTGGGAAACAGCTCTCTGTAATTAAACTGATAATGGTATGAATATAAGCAAAAGTTGTGACCTTTGACTCGGTAATGTCTATTTCAGGTTTTGTCTGTCCCACACACTTGTACAAGCGTCTGCAGATGATGTTCTTCAGGATGGTCTGGGCTTCAGTCAGGTTTGAATCAGAAGAGTGCAAGATCTCCTCAAAAACATGATCTGTAGTGGGGGAAGGATTACATTATAAATTATATCCTTTATAAATTATAGTTCTCATTTATACTTTATAATGAACTTTCAAATATATCATCACTTCTTTCATGAAGGAATTATTTGTTAGCTTATCAATTTATAGAATGTTATTGCTTAAATGTTTTGAAAGACTTTTTTTGATTTTTGAAAAGGCTCTTGGTTAACTAATGCATATAATTTCACTATTGATTGTGAAATTATGTAACTTGTGTAACTGATAGTCAGAACATGTTATTGGCTTATTAACTGACCTGTGAGCTTGGTGTAGGCCACCATGTCATCTACGGCCTCTGACATTTTGTACATCTTTCCTTTGGATCCCTCAATCTGAATGAAAGGATCTGCCTTCACCAAGGCCTCTGCTATCCTACAATGTAATAGATTTTGTAGTTAATCTACGTGAAGATTGGAGGTTCATTTGTGATGATAAAATCTGAACATTACACTAAGGTGGTATGATGTCATAATTAATGTCAGAAATCCCTTAGTGGGGTTAAACAGTATATCAGTACAGCATAAAATAAAACTGGTTTTAGTAGCAAAGATGGTGTTTAGGATAAATTGGATATAAAACACATAGAGCACCTACAGGGTCTCATTCATGGAGGTCCCCCATTGTTTTCCTAAAAATATCTGGAAAATGTTTATTTACTATTTACCTGTAAATTGCGAGTAAAAATGCTATTCTTTTTACCAGGTCTCTCTGATTTCCGACAACACTAACTATACTCACATCTCCTCAATGATTTTGGTCACGTTGTGCTGATAGGCTCTGCGGTGTAGGGAGTGTCTTGTGTGAAACATGTCATATAAATCATGAACTTCCTGTAGAATGTTAAATGTATTCAATTATTATAATTATTGATATTAAATATAACACTTAAAGTATGTTTCTGCTTTTATAACATAATAGTATCCATTAGCTGACATATGTTCAGTTTCTGATTTTTCTTTTCTGGAACGAAGACGCTAATGTAGCTTAGCATATAATGAATGCTAATGGCTGTCAGATTTCTGCATCCAGAATTATTTTTTTAATAATTCACACACAGTGCATCATGGGTAAGTAGCATACCTTGTCTCTGGCACAGATGAGCTTTTCCCCATTGACCTCACACACTCGAGCGAATTTAAAGACACGCCGGTGGTCTGAGCTGTTCTGGATTCCCAGGTGATACGAGTCTCTGATGGAATTACAGCACATATTGATGTATATTACAGTGCTTTATAATTATAATTATGTTCTCTACAGTCTTTATTTTATAGCAAAGGCTTAAATACAGGCTGAGTTCTAAGGCCCCCCCTTTTTTATGTACAGTCCTATTTAAAACACGAAAAGAAATTTAATTTTTAGATAGACACATGAATACTGAGGCATTACATGGACCAATTGATAAAATTAATAAATTTGAAATAAATCATTTTTATGTAGAATAGGTTTTCGTAAAAAAAAAAAAATTGATGCTAGTCCTGTGCAACTTTTCTAAAATTTAAGAAAATTTTAAAAATAAAAACAACAATGTAACTCAACATAACAATGTAAGATATCTTAGAAGTAAGCCATACTGAAAGGAAAGGAAATACTTCATTGACTCCTCTGTGTAACGTTGCTCATGCTTTAAGGAAGTAAGATAGCCAGTCTACTCATGTCTATCTATTACATGAACGTTACATCTATTACAATTACCTGGCAAAATAATCCCACTTATCCACATCAATACCCGTTCTCTTATTTGCAACAATCTCATACAAGAATTCCTTTTTCTCACGTCTGCTTTTGTCTTGCTTCTAATGGAAGGAAGCGTAATAAAGTTAGTTTACTGCAAGTTTTATCTTATACAGTAAATGAAAATATTAGTAATCAATTAAAATAATACCTCTACTGTGTTTTGTGAGGAATCAGTCTCCCGTGGTCCTGTGATCTGCTCTTCGATAAAGACAAGATCATTGGGAGAGAGCTTGTATTGTTTCTCCATTACAGGCCACAGATTATTTTCCTTCACCAGATGCTTAAACATCTGCACCGATGCTTTCTCATGCTGCAGAGAAACAGGGATGGCACAAAGCATAATAAACAAACATTACATAGTGCACATTCAGGTGTGCTGCTTGCTTTACAGATTTTCTATCCTGTCTCGCCCTGCTGTGTGACTGAATCTATTTTTACTGAGCAAAATCAATCAATCAATCAATCAAATCAATCAATCAACATTTATTTACTGTATATAGCACTTTACAGCAACCTAAGTTGAACCAAAGTGCTTCACAGCACTAAAAATGACAATAAAGAATAGAAATAAAAATACAAAACCAAAATAAAACACATATTTATAAATAAATAAATTAAAGAATAGTCATAAAAAAATATAATAATAATAATAATAATAATGATAAATAAATAAAACAAAAAGATAAAAAAATATTTTTTTAAATACATAAAACTATAACATATTAAAAGTTATTCTAAATAAATGAGTCTTCACTTTTGCTTTAAACAGATGAAGGTCCGTAATGTTATGTAACTCAGGTGGAATGGTGTTTAGGACCAGCCACTGCAAAGGAGCGATCACCCCATTGTTTGCACCTTGACCGAGGGACCCCTAGCAGGTTTTGGTTAGCAGGACGTAAGGCTCTACTGTGTTGATAAAAGCTTACTGTCTCACACAAGTAGGAAGGTGCCAGACCATTAATCACATTAAAAAAAACATCAAAAGTTTAAACTGGAGCATACGAGCCGCAGCATTCTGCACAAGTTGCAGATGATGTAAACGAGCTTAAGTAATTCCATTATAAAGTGCGTTGCAGTAGTCTAGCCACAAACTAATAAAAGTATGGATGGCTTTCTCCAGGAAGCTCCAATTTAAAAAGGATTTGACCTTTGTAAGGAGGCAAAGATGAAAAAAAGCCTGCCTTGACAACAGAGTCAATGTGTGTTTGAAAGTTTAAACAGCTGTCTAAAGTCACACCCAAATTTTTGACTGCTTGGCTAAAATGAGGAACCGGAGAATCAAGACCAGCAGTGATAAAACTAGAAGGACTGGAAGTGCCAAAAATAATATATTCTGTTTTACTCTAATTCACACAGAGACAGTTTTGTGACAGCCAAAGTTTGATGTCATGCAGACATAAATTTTTCTGTAACCTTTCCCAGATTTGTGCCTCGAGACAATCCTGTCTCTGAGGTCTACAGACAGTTCCTTTGACTTCATGCTTGGTTTGTGCTCTAACATGAACTGTCAACTGTGGGACATTATATAGACAGGTGTGTGTCTCTCCAAATCATGTCCAGTCAACTGAATTTACCACAGGTGGACTCCAATTAAGCTGCAGAAACATCTTAAGGATGATCGGGGAAACAGGATGATCAGGGGAAACAGGATGCGTCTGAGCTCAATTTTAAGTTTCGTGGCAAAGGCTTATTTATTTATTTTTTTAAAAATTTGCAAAAATCTCAATTAAACTTTTTTCATGTTGTCATTATGGGGTGTTGTGTGTGGAATTCTGAGGGAAAAATTATTTATTCCATTTTAAAATAAGGCTGTGACATAACAAAATGTGGAAAAAGTGATGCGTGTGAATACAGTACTTTCTGGATGCACTGTATATCCCCTAGGAGTAGAATATCAAAATCCATTGAGTGGATTTTGCAAATAACCCCAAATAACTGACTTCCTGCTGCACTGAAAAAAAAAATGAATCTGAGATGTTGTAAATGTAGCATAATTAAATCTGTGTATTCAACAAAAAATAATCAAGTTTGTACGTTTACATAAATATATCTAAGTTAGAACTTAATCTGCATTTGTTAAGAATACAAGACAATGTGCATTTTTTCCTTAACATATATTTTTTACGTAATCCCTGACAATCTTTTTAAGTGAACACACACAACAAGCAATAATCTTGTTCATTTTACTCTGTTTAAATAAAACTGCCTCCCCATGGAAAAAGCATGGGAAACCCCGTATCAAATTAAAAGTGTACCAAAGCCTCATTGCAGTAGAAAACAACTCTTTGGAGCATTCTGTTCACCTCGTGTGCAAAAAGTTTTAACAAGCAGAAGACGACCTGTGGATTCAGGACCAAGTGCACTTTGAAGGAACTGTGGATGTTCAGGAGTGTACCCACATGGAAAGAACCTATATGAGGATATATGCGCATATATGAAACCTATATGCAGTATATATGCACATATATACTCACCTATATGAGGATATATGCGCATATATGAAGGCCTATATGCAGTATATATGCGCATTTATCCTCACCTATGTGAGGATATATGCGCATATATGAAGGCCTATATGCAGTATATATGCGCATTTATCCTCACCTATATGGGGATATATGCGCATATATAAAGCCTATATGCAGTATATATGCATATATATGATAATATATATGCTGCATATAGGCAAAATTGAGGTGCATATATGTGCATATACAGGCCATATAGGTCTCCTGTATTGCTTCTTTATATCCACATATAAGCCCTATATGTACATACAAGATATGTCTCCTATATAGCTCATGGCAGGATCTGGTCATTTTAGCTCATATCTCACTTTGGCAACTGTCATACATGATGCGCTCATATTTTCTATTATCAAGGCAATAACTAAGAACTAATTAAATAAAAAACACATTTTAGAATTTCTGTCGCATTATCTGCTAATGACCCGAGGCAGAACACGCCCACGCGCCAATCACACGGAAATCAGTCCGACTAATTTACATACTAGGCCACGCCCCCGGACAAGGAAACTCTTCAGAATGTTCTGGAAAGTGGGAGGAGTTTACATTTACCTCAGAAGAAGACTGTGTGGCCCTGACGACGAACGGGAGCATTTTGAAGAGAGAATCCAGGAGGACACACTTGGTAAGTTATTAAGTCTTATATAACTCTTATTCTGATAATATTAAACTAATATTAGTAAATATTTTCCTCACTTCAGCTAGCTCTTGTCAGCTTGTGTGACACATTGGCTTTCAATGCCATTTACATAGTTTAGGTAAATCATGCTAACATGCTGCCTTTCTGTATGTAGCACAAACATGATATTTCCCGGTGGCTAAGCTAATGCCTTATGGAGTTTACAGATGTTTATAAACGTTTTAATAAATAATCATTTATTATTATTATACTGTCTTATTATTTTTGTCTTTTCTAGATGCTACATTGAAGAAGTGGCCGGCAGCCACCCGAGGGCAGACAGGCACATCTATCAATTCAAAGCTCACGAAGCTGAGAAGGTCCTCAATATATATATATGTTTTCTTCCTGTTGAGTTTTTTTGTCTTATTTTTGTTCTTTTACTATTTGATTGTTCTTAAAAAAAATTAAAAAATAAAATTTCTACATTTTAGGCTTTTATTTATGTTGTCTAACAGCTATGGATTTTAATAATTTTACTAATATCTAGGGAAAAATATAGGTGCATATATATGCACATAGGTACATATATGCACGTATATATGTACACATATATGTACATATAATATAGGAAAACGGCCAATTTTATATATGTCACATATATTAAAAACCTATATCAAACCTATATTAAAACATATATGTTTTATATAGGTTTTTTCCGTGTGGGTATGCACGGGTTGTTTTTTCTACCCAAGCGCTGGGTTTCCTCTGTTGGGTCATTTTTCTGGGTTATTTACAGAGAGTTGGGTAGTTTTTGTGTAACCCAGCTGCTGGGTTAAAGTTTGCTTGGCTCCTCCCCCAAAGTTTACAGGTGGATTCAGCGGCTGTCAGTCAGAGCTTCGTGTCTCTCTTGAGCTCCCACACCGCTGATGACGGTTCATTTAAGGGAAAATGACATTAAATACAAGGTCTGTATACACATGTTCACTCACCTAAGTCACATATGACTGAAAAAATATTACTATATGTGAGATTTATTACTGTTACCGTGTTAAGGTTACACTCAAACTTTCAGGCTAGTCTGAGGTAAGATAATTTAGCAAAGAACCCCACCTGTGTGTGAAAGAAACGGATAAGATGTCTGAGCTTTTTATCTTTCTCTGTAAAATTTTTGCAGGGTGACGAAGATGGTGAATTGATGAATGAACGCTAAACTGTTAACTGTAGTATTAGCATGACGCAGGCATTTAGTTAGGTTGCTAGCGTTAGCAAACACATTAAGATTAGAACTTTATTAATCTCACTGCTTGAGAGAATAAAATGCTGGGGTGTTACAAAACACTGACCCTCACAAATATACACACCTGCTAACCTTCTGTTTTTTACTAGTTAGTAATTTACTCCGCGGTCAAATTTCTTCCGAGGTATAACAATATTTTACACCTTTCCCCCTTTGATAAGTATGCAAATGTATCACCAGTAATTGCATGTAAGCTAACCAGGTAGCCCTCTTTAACCAAAGTTGCTTGTGTACCACAGCTGAACAGGTAACTACTAGATGGAAGTATATAATATTTGGGTGACTGTAATGTGCCAGTATGACCCCAGCTATGACATTTTTTTGGTAATTAGCTTAAAATCAACGCAGACCACAAGATCAACTAGTCTGACATAAAAAAAAAAAAACTTTATCCTAAAAGCCATGCTTATTTTGCTGTTTTATTGTTGGTAGTAGCTGTCTCCATGTTTTTGTTTCAGGTCACCTATACCCTATCTTATTGGACAGCTTTGTCATTTTTTTATTTAGTATCAATCCTATTACACACTAAATTAAAAGTCTTATTCAGTTTAATCTTTGCTATTCAACAAAATGTTTACTTTCTTTCATTTTTTTCTTTCTAAAAACATGTTGGAATACCTCCAGCAGGCTAAAGGGTCAAGGCCGTACCCCTACATCCTGACGTTGAGAGATGAGGACCAGCGCTGCTCTCAGGCATTCGTCATTCTGGTGGGACAGGCTCTAGAGCAATGCACACTAATTGGGGCGGTTGATGTGTGCTTCAAGGCATTTTATATTTTTGACATTAACTATCAAAAGCAGTGTGCACCTGTATAGGACTTTTTGTACTATTGCTATGAAATAGCGAGGCCTACTTGAAAAGTCATAGACAGTGTTTGTATGTTAAAATGAGACCAGGGCTGGATAGTTTTGTTCTGCAGAAAAAATATTTGGAGTCACAGAGATCCTGCTCTGTAGAAGCTGCCTCTTTGAAACAGCCTATTTGTGCAATTACTCCATTCTGCCCCATGTGAGTATTAGTATAGTAATGATGTCGCTGTTGATTATCTGTTCTTGTGCTTTTGAAAAAAAAAATATATATATATTTTTTAAGAACATTTAATAATATGATGTTTATTGCATATATGTATGGTTTGCAAAACTTGGAAGTTTTTTTGTAATAGACCAGTATATCAAAGTATTTTAACTGTTTAATAGACATTTTTTTTATTCATAGTGTGGCGTGGGCGGGGTTTTGGACTAGTAACCATCATGCTTTGCGGGAGGGTTTGTTAGGTGTTCACCCCGTTGAGGAAAGGTGTTTGGGTTAGTGGCTTCGGCCAGGGTGTGTGTGTGGGTTAGAAGTGTGTCCTGTTGATCTGTGTTTATTGACTGTTGACTTTGTGGTTTGTGCTGTTTTGTGCCGTTTTGTGCCGTGATGAATAAAATACTCCCAGCCATTTGCATTGGGTAGCAAGGAAGCTCACTCGTCTCTCCAAGTCCCTTTGTAGCAGTGAAAAACGCTACAATATATATATATATATATTTTTTTTACAGATTCACTATAAACAAATAACCCATTTTGCTGGGTAAAATTAACCCAGCATTATAGTTAAATGTGACCTAGCATTTGGGCTAAATATTTAACCCATCTTGCTGGGTTAAACAAATAACCAATTTTGCTGAGTTAAATTAAAATGAGACTAGGACATTTAAAAATAAAACAAAGTAGGCCCCACTCCAAGTAATGTGAAAAAAAAAAAATAATTCAATTAAAAATACATATTTGAAACTCTTAAAGTTAAGTAGAGCATGGACCAAAAGAATGACTAGGGAAATTATTAAATTAAGTAGGGTTTACTTGCGAAATTAAATAGACTTAACTAGAAAAAAATTAAGTAGACTTTACTAGCAAAAAATATTTTTTACATAAAGAAATGTAAGTAGTAAATACAAAGAATAGTCTTGTTTGAACTACATAATTATCTGATGCAAAAAGTTACCTTAATTTTTTTAAGTAGATCAGGCTGGATATTTTTTTCAGTGTGTGTAAAGGCCATGAAATGACAAGCAGACATTGTTCAGCTCAATGAGATCTAAATGTGTATATGCATGTATACTTTCACATGTATACGTGCAAGTATGTATGAGTTATGCAGCAAAAACGTCTCGGGTTACTTTGCTGTAACCCTGTTCCCTGAAAAAGCGGGAACGAGATGCTGCGCGAAAGCGCTATGGGAAACGATTCCTCGTGACCGGTTGTGAAGCACGTGTGTGTCAAACACGCCAAATATTTTGGCATCTATAACCTCAGACAGGTGACGTCAGCCGATGAGGTGCACCTGGAGGTTATAAATAGGCATGAACCGGAAACACCCTCAGGTCAATTTTGTCTGAAGGATGTCCAGTCACGCATGCAGTGCGGCATTGTAGCGCAGCATCTCGTTCCCGCTTTTTCAGGGAACAGGGTTACAGCAAAGTAACCCGAGACGTTCCCTTTCAAAAGCTACACTCGATGCTGCGCGAAAGCGCTATGGGAACGAGAATACCCACTCCGCCGCACTGCAAGTGTCTGGACCCCCAGGGTTGTGTCGTGTGCGCACAGTACCCCCAAGGAGTCCTAGACCCCATAAGCATGGCATCAAACCATGACGCCTGACCGATGTCTTGCGGAAAGGCAGCCTGCCGCATGCCATCTTTGGAAGCCCCTCTTGCCGGAGCAATAGACGAAGGCAAGCTTCCTGGTCGAACGGCCCTAATCACTAGAGGCGAAGTATGCCACGCGCCTCATAGGCTAGAGCACTAGCATCTTTAACCCAACTCGTCTAATGGCGGCGGCCCCACGACATATGAGACCCTGCTCTAATTTACGGCCCCGGCTTAATGCAGAGGTGCGCTGTAAATTGAAGAGCATGAGCTGGACACAGCGAATGAAGACTTACTGCTCCGGAGCTAACGGCGGAGGACCGAAGGCTTCAACTGTGGGAGATAGTTGGGTAAAAATGCAGAACGGCTTTTTTTTTTTTTTTTTTTTCAGAAACTTCCAGCACTGTAACAGTTTGGCAGTGGACTGGGTCTACATGTTTTATGTCCTGGAATGTAAAAGATCCTGAAGGACAGAATTTGTCCTGTCCTCCTAGGCTAGGGCACTAGCATTTCCAACCCAACTCGTCTAATGGCGGCTGCCCTTCGGCCGCGCCCCCAAGACGTATGAAACCCTGCTCTAATTTACGGCCCTGGCTTAATGCAGAGGTGTGCTGTAAATTGAAGAGCATGAGCTGGACACAGCGACTGAAGTCTTAACTGCTCCGGAGCTAGCGGCGGAGGACAGAAGGCTTCGACTGTGGAAGATAGTTGGGCTGGAGTGTAAAAGGTCCCGAGGGACAGAATTTCTCCTGTACTCCTAGGCTAGAGCGCTAGCATCTTTAACCCAACTCGTCTAATGGCGGCTGCCCTCCGGCTGCGGCCCCAAGACATATGAAATCTGCTCTGATTTACGCCACTGGCTAGTGCGGTGGTGTACTGTAAATCCTAATGAGCATGAACTAGACGCAGTTAATGAAGTCTTACTGCCCCGTAGCTGTAACGGCGGAGAACAGAAGCTTCGAAGACAACTGCAGAAGATAGCTGGGTGAGGATGCAGAATAGCTCTAGCTAGCCAATGGCAAAGCCTAAGCACAATAAGAAGGCTGATGAGGCCCGTGAATAAGCCTGCAACTAAGGGGTGCTTTCCACCAGCCCCATCAGTCAGGACGTAGGCAAGGAGCGGCTACGTATGTTCTGAGTGCACTAGGGCAAAAGCCTGAGGTCAATTTTCTTGCAGAAGCTCCAGCACTGAATTGATGTGCAACACGAGCAGATGACCTCTCCAGATCCCTTGGGCTGGGTGGCCATCTAAGGCCGCACTCCGGCCCCTAAGGGAAAAACGTCTGCCGTTAGCAACTTGCGACGACAGGACGGACCTAGAGTGGGACCCAGGGTCAAGGACGAGGGTCTGAACCACATAAAAAGGGTACGAAGCTCCCGGCGCGTAACCCTTATTACCTCTGGGGATTGGCCCTTGGATGAAATCCCCAGGCACTTAGCCACCACAGAAGCGGTGAAAGTTACTTCCTGCTTAGCTTGAACTCCTTTAGAGTGTTTAGAATGGACTTGACGCGCGCAGGAGACAGCTGTGCCCGCAGTGCGGTCGGATCTCACATGACACTCAATGTATGCTTTGTGTAGGAAAGAGAACTCTTTCCATGGCGTTGAGACTCGATCCTAAAGAAAACGAGGTGAGCAACGATGACATGTTAATGCCAAGGCGCTAGCTCCATGAAGAGGGTACGAAGCTCTCGGCGCGTAACCCTTGTTGCCTCTCAGTTGCTGGAGGGAGTATTTCAGGGCCAGAAATAGAGTCATCGTTTCGGGGCAATTAGTGTGCCACACGAGAAGATGACCTCTCCAGCTCCCTTGGGCTGGGCGGCCATCTAAGGTCGCGCTCCGGCCTCTAAGGGAAAAACGTCTGCCGTTAGCAACTCGCGACGACAGCACGGACCTAGAGTGGGACCCAGAGTCAAGGACGAGGGTCTGAACCACATAGAAAGGGTACGAAGCTCCCGGCGCGTAACCCTTGTTGCCTCTGGGGATTGGCCCTTGGATGAAATCCCCCTGCACTGAGCCACCACTGAAACCACTCTGGGAGCGGTGACGTTACCACCTCGCCTAGCTTATACTCCTTTAGAGTATGCTTTAATGAGTTTGGCGCGCGCAGGAGACAGCTGTGCCCGCGTTGCGCTCGGATTCCACATGACACTCAACCTCATACCTCATGTAGGAAGGAGAACGCTTTATGGCGTTAGGGCTTCACCCTAAGAAGTGAGGTGAGCTAGGGCGATGTATTGACGCCGACGGAGGGGTAGTGATGGTGGTGGCTGTTAGGTGTTCGGTTTCCTGAAACACGGCAGGAGGAACCCGAGCAACTAACACTTTGTCCTGAGGATACTGGTTTTCCACAGTGCTTCGTGCTTAAGGAGACATAGCTGGCAGTAGGTTCCCCGCTGCCAGCCGCTCTAAAAGGTGCAGCTCTCAGTAGGTCAGTCTGGTCTGCCTGCAAAGCCATCGTGTGCAGGGCTGCACCAGGGTGACCCGCTGCCTGAAAAATCTTCTCCCACCAACGAAGATGTTAGTCTACACGCTTGGTAGGGAGTGTGGATTTTTCCCAAGAGGATGAGCTCCCAGGGGAGAGATAGCCCGTGAGCGTCTCTCTGATCTGGGACATCATCATAAAGGACCGCGCTTTCATCCATGACATTGGACAAACCAAATGTCAATAGCACAAAAACACAGGATAAATATGGCTTATTCCATGAAAGAGTTAACTCATGGAGGTCGCCAGGAGGGGAGGGGCCATCACTGAGGCCCCTTCTCCTCCGGCCACCCGACAGACACCTGTCGGCTGACCGTGAGCGTTTGGGGGATTTATTTAATTTATTTTTATTTTTACCGCGAATCGAGGTGTACGCGTCGGGCCGCGCGTTACCACCTCTAACACAAACTAACACACCGGCTCATAACTAGAGGAGCGGTCTGGAGTGATAGTTTCCATCTCCGCGGGAGGGAGAGAGAAAGTTTTTCCCCCCCTTCACCAGAAGTGCCGAAGCGCGCTGGAGATGTGGAAGGTAAAAGACTCATAATCCGGCGAGAGAGCGAGAGAAAAGGAAAATCCTGTCTCGCGCACCTCGGCCAGATTGCACGCCAGAAATGCGCTGCGGGTCGCGGTTTCACTTTAAGACGGCGAACCCGAGCGCGTGGGACTTTAATAGGGAGAAAATCGCAATACTTACCTGCTCCCTGAAGCCCGAGATAGCGTGCTCCTCCCCCAAACACTCAGACAGAAACGCGAAGATCGCCCTCAGCGAGATATTTTTCTACACGGAGGGACGGACTCGTGTCTTACTCGGCCATCTTTTTTCGCTTTCTGTTAAAATGCTTGCACACACGCACACACACAACATGGATCCTGAAGAGAAAATGATCTGAGGGTGTTTCCGGTTCATGCCTATTTATAACCTCCAGGTGCACCTCATCGGCTGACGTCACCTGCCTGAGGTTATAGATGCCAAAATATTTGGCGTGTTTGCCACACACGTGCTTCACAACCGGTCACAAGGAATCGTTTCCCATAGCGCTTTCGCGCAGCATCGAGTGTAGCTTTTGAAAGGGAACTTGTGTGAAGGCCACATTACACACCCAGCAAATTCTAATCTGATTTTCATAACTTTTTGAGCATGTTAGGACCCCCAAAAAAGCACCTGGAAAAAAAATTATATTCCTGAGAAGAACAATAAGCCCTTCACATGACATCAGCACTATTAGAGCATTAGCACTATGAAAAAATCAGCACTATCAGAGCTATGATGTCATAGTGCTGATGTCATAGTTCTTGGGCCCTAAACAGCAGCATGTGCTGGATCAATGCCATTCTTTGGGCTGCTGAATAATGAGTGTGGTAACTGTTGTGTTCATTTAAAACAGTGATTATGTCACGCTCTCAACGCGCCGCGCTGATCAAAGACCGCTTTCGTCTGTTGACATTTCTTTTCTCAGGCTGTCATGCTCTTCACCACGCTGGTTTGTTTTCCCACGCTGTCATCTCTCCTCACACGCCCCCGGACCGCCCCGCCAACACACCGGTTTCTCATCTGCCGCTGATTTCTTCCGGCTTATAAGGAGGCGCAGCGGCGAGCTCACCGCTGGATTATTGTGTCTTTTTGTCGCAGTTTTCTCGCGTTTAGTTCATGATTCTTTTCACGTTACCGACCTCGCTTTGTTTCTCGTTTTTTGCCTCTCGTCTCACGTTTTGGATTTATCACTGCACTCAGATTTAACGGCATTGAACTTTCGCTTTCGTTTCTTGACTACGGCTCTGCTTCGTGTTTGTTTTGGCTCTTCGCCCCCGCTGATGGATTACACGGCTTTGGACTTCCGCTCTCGACCCTCGACTACGACCCAGCTTCGCCCCCATTTTGGTTTGACGCCCTCGCTGACGGATCGCAAGGTTTTGAACTCTCCCTTTCGTCCTTCTACTACGATACTGCCTCTCATCTCTTCTCGCCGCACGGCTCGCTCAACGCCTCACATAACCACCTGCTTCTCTGCACCTGGATCCATCTCTCCGCCTGCTCGTTTCGCCCCTCGTGACAGAATAATCCAGCCAAGTTATGGATCCAGCAGAGTACGACAGGATGAGAGTGGCTCTGAAGAACCAAGGCACTCTCCTCGGGAAGCAGCAGCAAGAGCTCCTCACCACAAGGCAAACTCTCGCCAGCATCACCACAGAGATGCAACAACTCCGGTTATACTCAGCACGATCCACTAGCTCTGAAGCCTAGCGCGAACCACACTTGCCAGCCCCACCAACCATTGGAGGGGAGCCAGGTACATGCAGATTTTTTCTCGCCCAGTGCTCACTGATTTTTGAGCGACAAGCCGCCACCTTCTCCTCAGAACGGCAGAAGCCCGGAAGAGTGGGGCACGGCCCTCTGGGAGGCTCGCGATTCATGTTGCTATGACTTTGGTGCCTTTTCCAAGGAGATAAAGTGAGGACTTCATGAACTTTTTTAATAATAAAATTGTAAATATGAGGCATAAAATTGAGGTTTTAAAACCAAACAATGTAATTGATGCAGATGTTAATCTAGCCATGTCAGATCAGAACCTAGAATACTTTACTCCCCTTGAAGAGAATGAACTAATTTCACTCATCTCTTCTGCAAATTCATCAACCTGTATATTAGATCCTGTACCGACACATTTTCTTAAACAGATAGTACCAGCAATAACACAACCCCTGTTGAGAATAATTAATTCTTCACTCAGCATTGGTTATGTTCCAAAATCTTTTAAATTAGCAGTTATAAAACCAATAATTAAGAAACCTGACCTCGACCCCTGTCAGCTGTTCAGTTACAGGCCAATATTAAACCTCCTCTTTATCTCTAAGATTCTGGAAAAGATAGTAGCGGAGCAGCTATGCTCATATCTACATAGAAATGGCATCATCCCAAAGAACAGTTCTAGTCATAGGACCGCATACAGCTAGGAGAAATTTTAGATCACACCGTAACTTTAGATGGCCTTTCTGTTCCATCAAATGCAACAGTGAAAGACCTTGGTGTGATTATTGTTTCCAGCCTTTCATTTGAAGCTCATGTAGATAATATTACCAGGATAGCATTCTTTCACCTCAGAAATATTGCCAGGATAAGAAATTTATTGTCGCTAAACGATGCAGAAAAACTAGTTCATGCTTTTATCACCTCTAGGTTGGACTATTGTAATGCCTTACTGTCTGGTTGTTCAGCTAGATGCATGAATTAACTTCAGCTAGTTCAGAATGCAGCAGCGAGAGTCCTCACTAAACCCAAAAGATATGAGCACATCCCCCTATCTTATCTTCACTGCATTGGCTCCCTGTGAAATTTCGCATTGATTTTAAAATACTACTCTTGACATATAAAGCATTAAATGGTCTCGCGCCGCAGTACCTGAGCGAACTGCTAGTGTCTTACGATCCGCCCTGCCTACTTCGATCAAAGGATGCAAGCTGCTTGTCAGTACCACGTATTATGAAAAATACAGCTGGGGGCAGAGCTTTTTCTTACAAAGCCCCAAAATTATGGAATAGTTTTTCAAATAGTGTTCGAGACTCAGACACAGTCTCAGTGTTGAAGTCCAGGCTAAAAACCTATTTATTTAGCCAAGCATTTTTATAAATAGATTTGCCTTAGGTAAAGGAGCAGATCTGGGGGACTCATGGACGTAGAGTATTATGGTGAACTGGTATGTTTGGATGCTGTCTTCCTCACTCTCATTGATCACTCATCACTCAGGTTTGCTGACGGTGAGGTGATTGTTTGCTTTACATCTCAGGAAGCCCTCATGTTTGTGTTTCCTTCTGGCTCTCCCTTTTAGTTATGCTGTCATAGTTAGTCTTGCCGGAGTCTCTGCTTGCACTCTACAGTTAATATACATTCACATTATACATTGTGTGACTGTGACCATACCTAACTGCCATCTCTCCTCTTCTTCTCTTCCCCCCCTTTCTCTTTCCTCTCTCCTCCTGTCTCCCTCTTTCACTTTTTCTCTCTCTCTGTCGAGCTACACATGTCGTTCCCGAGCTGCCAGTGATCCAGACTCCCTCTGCCCTCCGAACCTGTCTGACCCATCCTGGTGCCCCGCTTCTGGCTGAAGATCTCGTCACATGGATGCCCCATGTGTCTCTCTGGGATGCATCTGGTGTCTGGGGATGATTCTCTCTACCTAGAAAATAGTTTTGGCCTTGGAACTTCTTACAAGTCTACCTGGGTCTTCAATAACTACCTGGACTCCATATTAACATCAATTAACATCAGCTATTATAGCTGAACTGCCTCCCACCCTACACACTGTATAAATGCAGATCATTTACTGCTTTCTGTTTCACCCAAATGAGAATGGGTTCCCTGTTGAGTCTAGTTCCTCTCAAGGTTTCTTCCTATTACCATCTCAGGGAGTTTTTCCTTGCCACTGTCGCGGGCAGGTTTTGAGTGGATGTCCTGAGGCTGCCCAGTGCTGTTTGGGCTACCAACCACCGCTGTTTCCCACTCAAGAGGAGGAAGTAGAGGTTCCCTCGGCGCAACATTTTGTCAGCCACTGCAAACGGACCTGGTTACGAGCCAGACGATCCCTACTGCAAGCGTCCAGGTCGTGATACCCTCCCAGATATCACGTGGGAGACAGAGTCATGCTCGCCACCAGGGACATCCCCCTAAGGACACTTTCACGCAAGCTCTCTCCACGTTTCATCGGTCCATTTACAATAACCAAGTTAATCAATCCGTGCGCCGTCCGACTTTTACTCCCTTCATCCATGCGACGCATTCATCCCACCTTCCACGTGTCCCAGCTACGACGCATCGCAAACTTGTTCAGTGTAGTTCAGAACCCCATTCCACTGAATTTGCTACTGACCTCTCCTGTCATTTTTTGATTTGCAATCAGCTCTGCAAGTGTTGCTGTTGGTACCAATTCGATTTATTATTCAAGTGTAACGACCCCATATCAAGCTGTTAATGGGTTAAACAAATTTATGAGGACATTAAAACAACTCTACAGCACATTTTACCATGGGGCTATAAGAACGTGTTATTGACATGATAATGTTTCAATACCAAGCCTTTAAGAAATTTAACAATGTTCTACCAAGCCCTAAATACTGTAAATGATAATAAAATCGTGCTCTTTACCACCGACATAAAGCGAAATTAAAACAACACTACAGAATATTATTTAATGATGGCATTTGGCAGACGCTCTTATCCAAAGCGACTTACATTTTGATCTCATTACACATCTAAGCAGTTAAGGGTTAAGGGCCTTGCTCAAGGGCCCAACAGAGGCAACTTGGTGGGTTTGAACCTGGGATCTTCCAAACCATAGTCCAATGCCTTAACCACTGAGCTACACCTGGCCTATTAACAACGTGTTTACAATATGATAATGACCTCATATCATCCCATTAACAGATAGATAATGACTTTTTAGACATTGTCTGTAGATATAGTCATATGACCCACCTGAACTCTCTCACATGCACAGGTATACTGTAGCTAAAGCACACCGACATAAAGCTCCACTTTTGTCTCTCCGAATAAAGAGAAATAATATTTGCATAATCTGATTGTAATTAACACAAATGAACACAACATAATTAAAGACATCTGTAGGTGCATGTTATTCACAAGTTCTGACGCGTGTCTTTAGTTACACAGTGTCACTGACGACATCAGACGTTTCGTTGATTTCTTTGTCTCTTGTTTATTTTCAACATCAAAAACAACGGTTGTTACAGTTTCTTGCATAAATCCACTGTAGTCACGACAAGTCGCTTGCTGTGTTCTGTAGCTTCGATAGATTACAGTTACAACAACTTATTTTACTGTATTCCTTTTAGCTTACTGTCTCACGGTCAAAAGCTTGTGTGCTCCACACCTTTCTGTATCCTTCCGTGTCTTAACAACAACTACAACTAACGTGCGTGATAGACATGGAACTGCATAACTGTGGGATGATGTCACAGAACAACCCATGAAGTGATGTCACAATACAAATTATATTTATGATACTTAATGCTTAATGCTTAACTAATAAACTGAAATAAGATAAAAATAACAACAAATCACAAGAATGAAATATGGCCCTTACATTTCCAGCCCCTAATTGACAGGCAGGAAGACTGACAATTACACACATTTTTTTGTTTGTTGTTTTTTTCCTTTTTTTTTACAATTGGGCCACAACATTTACTATTGGATTAAAATTTGAATTAACTTTCTTAACACTTTAGAATTAACTTTCTTAACACTTTAGAATGAACTTTCTTAACACTTTAAACATTTTTTAACGGTTTAACTTAAGGTATTCATATTGCTGCGTACCAAACGAAAGGAACATGACTACTTTATAAGGTAATTAACAGTCCATTTCACATATCAGGCACAGCTTGTCGATGGGTCTTTCCAGGGTACTGGTTTTAGTTTTGACCAGTACACGCCTCACAAGTCCTTTTTTATCAGGGAACACTTTCGTGATCTGTCCGACGACCCATGAATTTCTTGGAGAAGACTCATCAATTATTAGAACTACGTCTCCAATCGAGAGGTTTTTTCTCACCTGAGACCATTTTTGGCGCTCCTGAAGCAAGGGCAAGTATTCACGCACCCATCGCTTCCAGAATAGGTCGGCAAGATACTGAATTTGCTTCCACTTGCGACGTGCGTAAGTGTCCTCTTTTTTGAAAAGACCAGGGGGCAAGTTTGGCTGTTTTTTCATCAGCAGCAGGTGGTTAGGTGTCAGGGGCTCCAGGTCTGTGGGATCGTCTGTAGCAGTGGTAAGGGGACGGTCATTTATTATAGCTTCCACCTCACACAGGAATGTGTGCAAGCTCTCGTCGTTTAGTGTTTGTTCTTTTAGTACAGACCTCAAGATTTTTTTAACTGACCTTATCTGCCTTTCCCATATTCCACCGAAGTGAGACCCAGCAGGAGGATTAAATATCCATTGTATCCCCTTTTGCATGGAAATTTCGTCTTTGAATTTTTGGTTTTGAACGAACTTAATGACTTCGTTTTCTGCCCTTGTTAAGTCCTTAATTGTTAGAGACTTATGGTTTTCTATTATTGAGTTGTTTGCCTGTCCCTTAATCCTTTTCGTTCTCTGTTTAAGCATGTCTTTAACGCAAAGAATCCAGGCAACAGATCTTTTCAACTTATACCAGTCGGAGTGATAGTTAATCAGTTTACTCACGGCATCTGTGCTCTCTGTAGTTTTTACGAGGTTCGCTGAGGCTGAGTGTTTAATCTCAATGTCATCCTCTTTCGTCGACAGATCGTGAATGTTTTCAGGCCATTTACTCTCTGGTGTTTTAAGAAAGGGCGGACCATGGATCCAATTGTTGTTTTTCATGAATTTTTCACAGAAAACTCCTCTGGAAGCAGCGTCGGCTGGGTTTTTTAAAGTGTTGACGTACCTCCACTGCTGTGGCTTGGTTGACTCTCGTATGATGGAGATTCTGTTAGCGACAAAGGTTTTAAAGCGAAGTTTTTCATTAACAATGTATCTCAAAACAGTTGTGCTGTCGGTCCAAAACACAGAGTCCAGCAGTTCTATTTCCAGTTGACCTTTCAGCATTTTGTCGTTGTTTACGGCGACCACTGCCGCTGTCAATTCCATTCGGGGGATAGTAGTTTGTTTCAAGGGCGCTACGCGAGAATTCCCCATCATGAATGCACAGTGTGTAAGTCCATCAGCATTTACTAACCTAATATATGAGACGACTCCATATCCCATTTCACTTGCATCTGAGAAGTGGTGAAGTTGTGCCGTATTTGTGACTCCAAAGTCAACTGGTTTTACGCATCTTGCTACACTAAACTCAGACAATTGATGCAACTCGTGTAGCCAGGCCCTCCATCTTTTTATAAATTGTTCGGGAATGTCATCGTCCCAAGCGAGTCTCTCTTTACATAACTGCTGCATTAAGATCTTAGCTGGCAGTATGACTGGTGCAAGGAAGCCTAAGGGGTCATAAATTGAACTAGTGACTGACAAGATTCCTCTTCTAGTCACAGGCCGCTCTTTTAAGCTAATCTTGAACTTGAGCGTGTCTGAATTAATACACCACAGCACCCCTAGAGCCCTCTCAACAGGGAGTACGTCTTTACTCAAATCTAAGTCCCTCATGTCTTTAATTCTCTCACCCTCAGGGATGGAAGCTAGCAATGTACGACTATTACTTGCCCACTTGGTGAGGTGAAACCCTCCACTTGCGCACAGTTTGGTGAGATTACTATATAGCGCAACTGCTTGGCTATGACTAGAGACAGACTTCAAGCAGCCGTCTACATAAAAGTTTTTAAGTACTGTGTTGACTGCCTCGGCAGATGCATTGCTGCGGTTTTCTTCTGCTGTTTTCCTAAGGGCGAAGTTAGCTACACTTGGAGATGATTTTGCACCAAACAAATGAACAACCATTTTATACTCAACCAAGTCCTGACTCACGTCTCCGTTCGGCCACCACAGGAAACGCAACAAGTCTGTGTCCTTTTCCGGAACTCTGACCTGATAGTACATGGCTTCCACATCTGCCATCATGGCAACTTCTTCTTGTCTAAAGCGTGCGAGCACCCCAATGAGTGAGTTTGTCAGGTCGGGTCCCTGCAGAAGCTCGCTATTTAATGATATTCCCTGATAGCTAGCAGCACAGTCAAAGACTACCCTTAGCTTTTTCTTTTGAGGATGGTGCACACCATGGTGAGGTATGTACCACACCTGCCCGTCTTGTCGACTTAGGTGGGGTGTGGGGACCTTGACTGCATGACCCTTCTCAAACATGTCATTCATGAAGTTTAAATACTCTTTGTGAAAGGAGCGGTTATGCTTAAACTTCCGTTTGAGGTTCAGAGCGCGCTGCATGGCTGCGCTTCGGTTATTGGGCATTTGAATAGCTGCTTTCTTAAATGGGAGACCGATGTAGAAGTGATTATCGGTAAATTGCAGGGAGTTAGTTACAGAGTCTAAGAACTGATAGTCCTCTTGTGACAACTCAGCTTTGTCATCACAGTTCCGTTCAGGAAAATCATGGTTGTACTGTTGTATCAGCATTTGTTCTACACTTTCGATGGAGACTCTGTTGACTGCAACGCTCACTTGCTCATTGTCACATGTGCCTTCCTCGACCGACTCTCGAAGAGGTCCATTTATGGTCCATCCGAAAGCAGTCTTTACTGCATATGGCCCATTGTGCCTGCTGTTACTCACTCGCCATTGTTCTAGGAGCCTGTGCTCTTTGTTACCTATGAGAATTTCAACGCCAGCATTAATGTAAGGCAGTTTTACTTCGCTGAGGTATGGCCACTTATCGATGTCGTGCTGTTGTGGAATATTTTCCACTGAGACTGGGATACTCTTTTGTGTGAACACTTTGGGGAGTTCAACAAAGGTGTTTTCTTCCAGACTGCTAACCTCTAGATCAGTAAGCATGTAGCTTTTTACTTGTTTCTTCGCGTTCAGGGTGCTTAACATGATGTCAATTTTTTTACCTTGTACGTTTAATCGCCTTGCTAGTGACTCTGTACAAAATGTAGCAGAGCTACCTGGGTCCATAAAGGCGTATACTTTTACTGTCTTGTTGCCTTTTTTGGACTTTATTTTAACAGGTACTATGGAGAGAATACAGTCATCTCCAGCCCCGATACACGCACTCGTTTCGTGACTCGCTGCAACAGGCAATGTTTGAACTGGTTCGGTTTCGTCAGCCTTTGCGATCGCTTGAGCTGTGTCTTTTGCTGCAATGTGTAGCATGCGAGGATGTTTCTTTGAGCACAACTGGCAGGTAATTTTCTTCGTGCAGTCTTTGCTTAAATGTCCTTTTACTAAACAGCCAAAGCAGAATCCATTCTTTTTTAGAAAGTCCAATTTGACCTTATATGTCTCATTGTTAAACTTGTGGCATTCGTCTAGGGTATGATCTTGCTCACAGGATGCACAAGGTTTAGTGAAGGCACTAATAACTAATGCACCACTACTCTTTACTGTGATTGAGTCTCTATGATTTTTACCAACCTGTTTTACGCCGGTCGCAAAGCTGCTGCCCCTCTTTTCTTCAGTTTTTTGCTTGAATCCTGGAGAGGATTTGCTGCTGTGTTTTTTACCACTAGTCGTTGTACCACTAGTTGAAACGTTCAGGTCTCCAAAGAGTGGGTTGGACATTACCTTTGCTTCTCGTTCTACGAATTTCATCAGCTGCACAAACTTAGCTCTTTCCTGATTGCGCTCCTCGTACTTGTATACGTGGCTTCTCCATTTTTCACGCAATTTGTAGGGCAGTTTTGAGGCAACACCTCTCAAGTTGGTAGCATTGTCTAGCTCATCCATGTAGTCGATGCTTGACATGGTATTGTAACATTCTACTAGGAACAGAGAGAAGGTTTTTAGCGACTTTCCGTCCTCTGACTTTATTTCCGGCCAGTTGAGTGCCTTTTGCATCAGCGTTGTAGCGATTATTTGTCTATTTCCGAAATTGTCATGTAACAGTTTCATAGCCTCTGCGTAGCCACGATGTTCTGGCATGAGCAGGCAGCTTCTCACTAGGTTCTTAGGCTGTCCTTCAGTATACTGCTCGAGAAAGAACAGCCTATCATGATTGCTATCAGTGTTGGTTTCGATGGCGTGTTTAAAGGCTCTTACGAAGGACGTGAACTCAAGAGGGTCACCATAGAATGGAGGAACGTTGCGCGAGGGTAAGGAATGTTGCCTCTGACTCTTTGCAAACATTTCTGTAAGATCTGCCTGAAGTGGCATCCTACCCTGAGGCTCCACTGTGTCAGTGTTGTAAAGTGAGTGTTCGTTACCTTGGGTGGGCCGTTCCATTAAGGTGCTTGACATTATGGGTTTGGCACTCACTGGCATGCTTAAGTAGGTTGCTCGGAGGCGTGATGGCAGCTCGAGGTATTCCGTTGCCGAACTGTGGTTGCAGTGGTCGTTTTGCTCTGGTTCCGAGGGGCGTGCACCACTCGTTTCGACGACCACGCTCCGTCTGGCAGGATGTTGTTTTTTGCGGTTCTGGTAGGAATTTAGTTCAGCATCGGCCATTGCAAGCGCCGTTTCCATTTCCAGCCTTTCCTTTTGTGCCTTTAATCGTGCTTCCTCCAGCTCCAGCGCCTGCCGATCTCTCAAAGTTGCTGCTTTAGCCAGCAAAGCTGCTCTGTTGGCTTCTGCCTTTTTTAGTCGAGCTTCGGATGCTGCTGACGTTAAGGACCTCTTGGATGCCGATGACGTTACGCTTCCTTGCCTTTGGGGGGCGGGCGTCTTACGCTCCGCCATTGACACACTGTCGTTTGGCGAAACTCCATCGTCAACTGTTTGAGACGGCTTAAAGCGGTTACTAGTGTCCGCGATCCACGACTCCACTCTTATCATGAATTCCGTGCAGCGCGTTAATCTAGGGTGATACCAGTGGTGCTGATCGGTTTCACGCTCTTCATCCTTTACGCACGATCGCACTGTTACATTACTTTCAATAAAGTCTTTTAGCAGCGCTTTGTATTGGCGGCTCTTGGCCTTAACGTCATGCAAATTACAAGCATTGTCCATAAGCGCCTCTAGTTCATTGTATAATACAGTCAACTGACTCCACTTGCCTTCTCTGGCGCTCTTCAGTTCGTCGAGCACCATCACCTGCTCAGATTCGGCGATAGCGGCGTTGTCCTCGCCGTGTGACATGGTGAGGTTTAAGGCAGGCAAGTCCTCTTCTCGCTTTCGGTTTCGGTTGATGCGCGTTTTTGAAGTCGCACGCGCGCTCTTCACAATCTTAAGTCACTTATCTTCATTTCTGCGGCGGAACAAGCTTTTGACTTTAGTGTAGGTGCATGTTATTCACAAGTTCTGACGCGTGTCTTTAGTTACACAGTGTCACTGACGACATCAGACGTTTCGTTGATTTCTTTGTCTCTTGTTTATTTTCAACATCAAAAACAACGGTTGTTACAGTTTCTTGCATAAATCCACTGTAGTCACGACAAGTCGCTTGCTGTGTTCTGTAGCTTCGATAGATTACAGTTACAACAACTTATTTTACTGTATTCCTTTTAGCTTACTGTCTCACGGTCAAAAGCTTGTGTGCTCCACACCTTTCTGTATCCTTCCGTGTCTTAACAACAACTACAACTAACGTGATAGACATGGATATGCATAACTGTGGGATGATGTCACAGAACAACCCATGAAGTGATGTCACAATACAAATTATATTTATGATACTTAATGCTTAATGCTTAACTAATAAACTGAAATAAGATAAACATAACAACAAATCACAAGAATGAAATATGGCCCTTACAACATCAATCACACACAAAATCTGCATGCAAATGCACCAGCATTAAACAGTGTGGGCAGTAATAAAGTATTATCCAAAGAGGGGAATATATGTTGGTATTCACAGTGACATTAACATATTTAAGTAATAATGTATTAATTTTTATATTCACATTCAATAGACACTAGCTTATATTCATAAGACGCTGGTTGGTAGCCCAAACAGCACTGGAATGGAGAGAGGCCTGTGGCGGCAGACGGCAAAGAGTTGTGAGCGTACTCGATCCATGGGAGGAACTAGTTCCAGGTAGTAACATCCTGGGTGGTCATACACCAGAGGTCGATTTCCATAGCTTGGTTCTTTTGTTCCGTGGTGGCCCCGATGAGTTTACAAAAAAAAAGCTTTCCAGAAGTGTGAGGTGAACTGAGGGCCACGATCTGATACTATGTCAGTGGGGAGACCGTGGAAATGGACCAGGTGGACGGACTTGGAGAAATGGTCAACGATGGTCATGATACAGGTGTTCCAATTGGTTGAGGGTAGGCCCGTTAAAAATACCAGTGAGATGTGCGACCAGGGGCAGTGAGGTATGGGTAAGGGTCTGAGGAGGCCAGCCGGTGGGCGGTTGTTGGGTTTGCAGTGGGTGCAGATGTCGCAGGCTGCCACAAAGCTGAAAACGTCGCTCCCCATCGTGGGCCACCAGAAGCGCTGATGAAGGATAAAGAGTGTCTGGGCAAAGCCTGGGTGACAGGACAGCTTGGATCCATGACCTGTGAGCGTAGACAAAGGGTAACAAAGAGACGATCTGGAGGAACATTGCTTGGGCCGGGCTCCTGAGTCAATGCCTGCTTAACTTTCGCCTCAATGTCCAGTTTCACGGCAGCTACCAGACAACGTGAGGGCAGGATAATGTCAGACGGCGTAGAGTCATGGGGAAATGCGAACTGGCGGGAAGGGTCAGGGATGATTAGTATAGGAGCCAAGGTGAACCTTTTTTTGAGCTTGGCGAAGGCGCTCTCTGCCTCCTCGTTCCAACAGAAGCGCGTCTTGGACGAAGTCAGAGAGGTTAATGGGGCGGCGACAGAGCTGTACCCTCGAATGAATAGGCGGTAGAACTTGCCAAAACCCAGAAATCAGTGGAGATCTCGGCGAGGCTGGGTGTGGCCAGTTGGAGACTGCCTGAACCTTGGCCGGTTCCATCTCCAGCTGTAAGGGGGAGATGACAAACCCTAGAAAGGTGGTAGTCGTCGTGTGAAACTCACACTTCTCTGCCTTGACGTACAAGTTGTTTTCTAGAAGTCTCTGTAATACTTGGCACACGTGGCACCGGTGCTCCTCCAGGTTGTGAGAAAAGATCAAGATGTCATCTAAATAGGCGAATACATGAAGGTTCAAAAAGTCTCTGAGTACGTCATTGATCAGGCTCTGGGACACGGCGGGAGCATTGGTGAGTCCAAAAGGCACTACCAAATATTCATAATGTCCGATCGGGGTATTGAAGGCGGTCTGCCACTCATAACCCTCCCTAATTCGGACGAGATGATATGCATTGCGCAGGTCTAACTTCGTGAAGATTGTGGCTCCCTGGAGCAGCTCGAAGGCTGTGGACATGAGTGGTAAGGGATAACGGTTCCTGACAGTTATTTTATTGAGCCCTCTGTAATCTATGCATGGATGGAGGGACCCATCTTTCTTTTTGACAAAGAAAAACCCCGCTCCTGCGGGTGAGGAGGATGGGCGGATGATGCCAGAATAGCACCGCAATAGAAACAGGCCCCCTCCTGGCGGCGGCGGCGTCTCTCCTTCTCAGAGATTTGGGTCCTATCTAGCTGCATAGGCACTTCCTGATCAGTCCGTCTCGGAGGACAAGGTTCTTGAAATGTTCTGGAAGGAGAGGGTCTCCAAGCGGAGGGTGCTTTTTCTGGAGGTCTGCCTTGAACGGAGACGCGCGTCGACCCGGCCAGCGAGGTCCATGAGTCGGTTAAGGTCGGCGGGTAGCTCCTGAGAGACCAGATAGTTCTTGACTGCCTCTGACAAGCTTTCGAGGAAGGTGTCAGATAGGGCCCAGTTGTTCCAATGGTGACGGCGAGGGTCCGAAATTTAATGGTGTAATCGTAAGTGGAACATGATCCTTGGCGGAGCTTCAACAGCCTGCTCCCAGCCTCCCTGCCGACATAAGAACGGTCAAAGACCCTCTTAATCTCCTTGGAGAAGGCATCAAAGTCATAACAACATGGATCGCGAGCCTCCCAGAGAGCCGTGCCCCACTCCCAGGCTCTGTCTGTAAGGAGGGTGATGACGTAGGCCACCCGCGACCGTTCTGAGGAGAAGGTGGAGGCTTGTAGCTTAAATATGTGAGCACTGGGCGAGGAAAGATCTGCATGTACCTGGCTCCCCTCCATAGGTGGGTGGGGCTGGCAAGCGTGGTTCGCGAGGGGTTTCAGGGCTTGTGAATCTTGCTGAGTATAACCGGAGTTGTTGCATCTCTGTGGTGACGCTGGCAAGACGCTGGTGGTGAGGAGCTCTTGCTGCTGCTTTTTGAGAAGAGCACCCTGGTTCTCCAGGGCCACTCTCATCCTGTCGTACTCTGCTGGATTTATAACTCGGCTGGATTATTTTGTCAGGTAAAACGAAACGAGCAGGCGGAGAGATGGATCCGTGCAGAGAAGCAGGTGGTTATGTGAGGCGTTGGACGAGCTGTGTGACGAGAAGAGATGAGAAGCAGAGCCGTAGTCGAAGGACGAAAGTAGGAGTTCAAAGCTGTGCGATCCGTCAGCGGGGGCGTCGAGCCAAAACAGGGGCGAAGCAGGGTCGTAGTAGAGGGACGAGAGCAGACATCCAAAGCCGTGTAATCCATCAGCAAGGGCGACGAGCCAAAACAAACACGAAGCAGAGCCGTAGTCGAGAAACGAAAGCGAAAGTTCAAAGCCATTAAATCCGAGTGCAGTGATAAATCCAAAACGTGAGACGAGAGGCAAAAAACGAGAAACAAAGCGAGGTCAGTAACGTTAAAAGAATCATAAACTGAAACGCGGGAAAACTGTGGCAAAAACACACGAAAATCCAGCGGCGAGTTTGCGCGCTGCGCCTCCTTATAAACCGGAAGAAATCAGCACCGAATGAGAAACCAGTGTGCCGGCGGGGCAGTCCGGGGCCGTGTGAGGAGAGATGACAGCGTGGGAAAACAAGCCAGCGTGGTGAAGAGCATGACAGCGTGAGAAAGGAAATGTCAACAGACGGAAGCGGTCTTTGATTAGCGCGGCGCGCTGAGAGCGTGACACTTAAAGATTAATAAACCTGATTAAGAGAAAATTGCAAATCTGCATGTGCAAGAGAGAAAGAGAGGATTTTTATTTTATTTTCTTATCCAGTTCTTTTGTATTAATAATGATTTTTCTTTGACTGTACTTTGTCCATTAATAATAATAAGAATAATAAGAATAATAATGAGAAGAAGAAGAAGAATAAATAAGAATATTATTAAATAAATTATTATTATTATTATTAATATTATTGTTATTATTATTATTATCTTTGCTTTTGCTTACCTTCTTCAGTAGTTCTCATCCCTAGTGACACATGTTTGTCTGCACAGTTACATATGTGATTTTTTTTTAATTTTATCTACAGTCTTTTGCAAAAGTTTAGGCACCCCTTGATAAATATATGATTAGTGATTTTTTTAAGTGAAAAGATGTTAACACAGTCTCTCATGGAAATGAAAAAATGCACAATATTTTCAGCAAACATTTATGTGAACAGAAAACAGACTGAGAGAGTGGACTCTTATGAATACCTGGGTGTTTATCTGAACAGCAAGCTGGACTGGACAGACACAGACACAATCTATAAAAAAAGGACAGAGCAGGCTTTTTTTGTTGTGGAGACTAAGGTCTTTTGGAATCCAGGGAGCACTACTGAAGACCTTTTTGACTCTCTGGTGGCCTCAGCCATCTTCTATCGAGTGGTCTGTTGGTGCAGCAGCATCTCTACTGCTAACAGGAAGAGAATGGACAAGCTGGTAAAGAAGGCCAGCTCAGTTCTAGGCATTCTCCTGGACAATGTACAGGAGGTGGGAGAAAGGGAGATGGTAGCTAAGCTATCATCAATGCTGGAGAATGACTCTTACCCCTGTATTTACAAAACAGTTACATCTCTAGCAGCTCCTTTAATGACATACAGAAGGTAGATACCAAAGGTCTTTTCTCCTTGCTGATATTAGACTGTAAAATCATAGCTGCTCCCTGTGAACTGCTGCTCCATGTTTTACACTGTTGTATACTGTTATATAATGTTACAATATCTAAATTTTTACAATAGTTACACTATCTTAAATATAATATTATCTTACAATACAGTATACTATCTTAAATTTGTGTGCAACAGAACTGTGCAATTATGTCATTTTAAACTGTGCAATATTACCCTTATGAAATTTGTTGGACATTGTGCAATTAGTTCGAAAGTGCAACTATTGCACTGTTTTTTTTTCTTTTTCTCTTGTATTTATAAACTGTACTGTCCCTGTTTTTTATTGCACAATTCTTTTCTTCTCTGCTGTAACAAAGAAATTTTCCCGCTGTGGGATGAATAAAAGTACAGTATACCTTATCATATCTTAAATTTCACACAGAGCCCGAAAGAGGCTGTAAGAAACCATTAGCATCTCTTTAGAGCTCTCCAGAGGTTTTAACAGGTTTGCATCGGTGTAGATTCTGTAACAAACTCAACTCAGTGGAAGGAGGTTATAACAGAACACTGACTTTCAGGCAGCATGTGTATCTCATGTTTTTCTTGTTACATGAACAAATTCTTTATTTTAAAATGAAATAAAAATCTGTTTTTAACTGAGTTTTTAACAGTGCTGTAATCAATGTTTAGACTTTAGTTCTTACCTTCCATTCGTAACCAGGGCGGACTTTTGGGATAAATAATTTATCAAACAGATGAGAGAATGGACCATGACCTGTGAATAAAGGTGAAAATATTTTTAGGTATTTCTTGTTTTTCTTTGAAAGTACAGAAATTGTGAAAATTGATGATGATCTTTAAAATAAAGTAAAAAAAAAAAATCACAGATCACTCCTTCCACCATGAAGTACTGTACATTCTTAACTCCTATAGTAAAAGCCACTTAAAAATGATGTGCGAATGAAAGTTGGATGGCGTGATTTCCCCTACTTCCCTCTCCTGCTAGAAAGGCGTGTCAAGATTTTACAGTAAACATGTTCATTGAGACCTATTTATTTATTTATTCACCACGTTAATAGAGACCAGCAATTTACCTGCGCTAAGTTGCAATTACATGATTTTAAAAGACAAAAGGATGCTAAAGCTTTGGAGATGCTATTAATGCCACTATTACAAAAGCTGCATTGCCCAAAAAACTTATAAGAAGAGTGTTTGTGCCCTCTTAAAATGCATTCTGAGTGTTGTCTGAATTTAGATTAATTTAGCATTTATTTATTTTTGTGGTAAGAGTTAATCTGCTTATTATTTTTGTGACTTGAATATAATGTGAGGCAGTTCATGAAAAACAAAAGCTGAGGCTACAGGTGAAGTGTTTAACAGTTAATAAGTAGGACCATTTCAATACTCAGTAAGTTATAGTTTGGCTTCAGAGTTGCACTAATGCTTATATATGAGTGTTATATACAAGTGTTATAAACAAGCGAAGGCGATGTCCAATGACGTAATATGCTCTGGTCCCATCCCAATGAGACGTGGCGACATAGCTTACAGCAGGTAATGGTCACTGAAACGTTGGATGTCCAGGTGGTGCTCTGAAAACAACGTGGGCTTTATAGACAATTGGAAGACTTTTGCGGGCAAGGCTGGCCTGTTAGGGCGGGACGGAGTCCATCCCACTCGGGACGTGCTGCTCTCATTTCCTGTAGTATACCTCATAGTCTCAGAAGAGGCCTAGTTAATCGGTGACAATCCAGAGCCCAGGCCAGGGAGCAGACAGACAGGCTTAACCAACCGTCTGCTAGCTGCATAGAGTTGTCACTCAGGGTTCACTATATTGAGACTGTGTCTGTTTTTGTAACTTAATTACCATAGATACCACAAACTCGGATCACACTGAATGCGCAGCACCTCTGATCTGAAGCTAGGACTGTAAAATATTAGATCTCTCGCATCTAAAGCAGTTATAGTTAATAAAATTATCACGGATCAGGAATTTGATATTCTCTGTTTAACTGAAACCTGGATTAAACAGGATGAGTATGTAGCTTTAAATGAAGCTAGTCCTCCTGGATACAGCTACATTGTCATGCACACTCGGTCCGCGAACTCTGCCAACAGGCCCAGGCTGGGACGTGTTCCAGGGAATCCGAAGCTCCCGATGTCGACATCAAAGCCATCCCTCCCGCCTATCAGAACTTGGCTGAAGCCTTTTGTAAGAAACGTGCCACCCATCTCCCACCTCAAGCCCATATGACCTGGCGATAGAGCTTCAGCCGGGCCCCCCCCCGCCCCTGCGGCCACCTCTACTGACTATCGGCCACCAAGAGGCAGGCGTTGCCACAGTGGGCTTTAGAAATTAGGCGAACATCGCTCGTGTGTCGACTAACGGGGGCTAAATAAAATCACCATCAAGAATTGACACCCGTTGTCACTCACAAACTCAGCCCTGGACGCCCTCTCTGGTGCCACAGTGTTCACAAAGTTGGACCTCCGGAGCGCCTACAACTTGGTGCGTATCAGAGAGGCTTATGAGTGGAAGACGGCTTTCATCACCCCCACTGGACATTATAAGATGTATAATGAGATAAAAATGCTCAGATTTATAATGAGATAAAAATGTAAGTCGCTCTGGATAAAAGCGTCTGCCAAATGCCTAAATGTAAATGTAAATAAGAGCCCGGTTATCTCTTTTGGACTTTGTAGCGCACCCTCGGACTTCCAACAATTTATCAATGATGTCCTGAGAGACATGCTGGGCCGATGGGTGCTCGTCTATCTAGATGACATCCTTATATATTCATGTACCACTAAAGAACACATCCAACACGTCCGGGCTGTTCTCAAGAGATTGCTCGCTCAACAACTGTACTGCAAGCTGGAAAAATGTGCTTTTCACAAGCACTCCACCACGTTCCTGGATTTTGTTATCTCGTCCCAGGGTGTGGCCATGGACTGGCAGAAACTAGAAGTTGTACGTCCCTGGTCCCTACCCAGGACTCTTAAGCAGCTCCAACGGTTTCTTGGGTTCGCAAACTTCTATTGTCGCTTTATCCGGGGCTACAGTACAGTTGCAGCACCACTCACCACCCTGACCATGCCCTCATCTCACCCATTCCAACTCACCCCAGCTGCCATCTTTGCTTTTTAAGAGCTTTGCCACCGCTTCACCACCGCTCGCATCCTTCTCCATCCAGATGCCAACCAACCGTTCGTTGTGGAGGTGGACGCATCGTATGTGGGCGCCGGCGCTGTCCTTTCCCAGCGAGGCCCAGACCAGAAGCTACACCCCTGTAGCTTCTTCTCCAAGAAATTTTACCCCGCTCAGCGGAGTAGGGGACCGCGAGCTCGGGCCTTGGAGAAGTGGGCTTTGGAAGAATAGCGTCACTGGCTCTAGGGCGCCAGTGAACCAATCATTGTCTGGACCGACCACCAGAACCTTCTGACCATCAGAAATCTCAAACAGCTAAATCCACGACAGGCACAGTGGGCTTTATTTTTTGAACAGTATAACTTCCACCTGTCATACCGCCCGGAGTCCAAGAACACCAAGGCTGATGCCCTCTCTCGACAACACAAGGAAGACGTCCCCCGGGCGGACCCCGTTCCTGTCATCCCAGCATCACAAATCATCGCACCTCTTTACTGGGATTTAGAAACGAGGGTTCGCCAGGCACAAGCTGCGGAGGCCGGACCGGCATGTGTGCCGCCTGGACGACTTTACGTGCCCCAGCTCTTGAGAGCAGAGGTACTATAGTGGGGCCACTCCTTGGCCGTCGCGGGACACCCAGGAACCCGAAGGACTTTCCTGTTTGTAGGACCGGCGTTCTGGTGGCCCTCCATGAAGAAGGACATCGCGGAGTTCGTTCAGGTGTGCCCGGTGTGCACCAGGGCTAAGAATACAAACCAACCCACCTCCGGAGAACTCCAGCCACTTCCTGTTCCTTGACGGCCCTGGACGCACATCGCCTTGGATTTCATCACGGGCCTGCCGGTTTCCGAAGGAAAATACACCATTTTGACCATCGTCGACGGGTTCTCCAAAGCAGTACACCTGGTGTCTTTAGCCATGTTTGTACAAAGTAGGTGACAAGGTATGGCTGTCAACAAAAACCCTGCATCTACACACTGAATCACGAAAGCTCTCACCCAGGTTCATCGGCCCATACCGCATCACTCTATGGATAACCCTGTCACCTACCGGCTCCAGCTGCCTGCGGCGCTCCGGATCCACCCTGTATTCCACACATCACAACTCAAACTCTTCACTACCTCACCAATGATTGCACCCTCTCCTCCTTTCCTAATCATTGATCCTCGACTCGCGCCCTCGGGCAACGGCACTCAGTACTGAGTGGAATGGGAAGGCTATGGCCCCGAGGAGCAATCTTGGATTCCAGCACGCACCGGGTATCCTTCACCCCAGGACCATCTGGAGCCGATCCTGGACAGGGGGTTACTGTCATGCACACTCGGTCCGCGACCGGCACTAGGACCCGGAAGTAATATGGTCGTGGACCAGGAAGCATAAAAGGAGACAAGATGGCGCAGCACATCGCTCAGTCATTGAGTTGGCCCATGCTGCTTCAGGTTTGTTCGCAGATTTGTAAGTACTTACTCTTTTGGGTTTGCTTTTAGATTGAGTGTGTGTTTATAGGATGCGGGTTAGATTGTGTCTTTCCCTTGCTCCCCATTTGTGAGAGTCCTAAGACTAAATCGTGTGATTATCCTGCCTATTCGTGTCACTCCGCGTTTGGGTTTACCATTCATGCTACAAAGGGCTAACCAAAGTTATGTCTTCTGGTCTCCTCATGTTAGTCCGTTACATACATACACCAGCCTCGGTTAACTGGTAAAGTAGGAGGCGTCACAATTATTTACAATGATAATCTGACTATCGTACAAAAACACGGACAAAAATTAAACTTATTTGAAGTTCTCTATAGTAACATAACAAGTGTAGCTACAAATATGAAGCCAGCTCAGTCGATCCCAATAATCATCATTTACAGACCTCCAGCGCCGTACTCTGAATTTCTTTGTGAATTTACAGATTTTCACTCAAACCTGGTCATTTCTGTAGACAAAGCGTTAATTGCTTGAGATTTTAATAATCATTTTAAGAATCCAGAAGATCCTGTGCGTAGAGCATTTATGTCCATGCTGGACCCAGTAGGAGTAAATCAGTGTGTAGTAGGACCCACTCATAAAGCAGGTCACACTTTAGATTTAATAATATCTTTCGGATTAAGCATAAGAAATTTATTCACAACTCCACTGTCTGAAATCAGATCACTATCTTGTCTCAATTAAAGTGTGTTATAGTGATAATGTTTGCGCAGCACCACGGTACCGTACTAAACGTACATTCACATCAAATACCATACAGAGTTTTATCAGTAATCTTCCAGAGTTAACAACTTTGATTGGATTACCGTCTGACCCCACAGAACTCGATCAGGCGACTGAATATTTAGAGTCGACATTTCGCTATACCTTAGATAATGTAGCTCCAGTTAAAAGAAAAATTATTACAGATAAGAAACTCGCTCCCTGGTATAATGATCATACACGCTCTTTAAAACAGACAAACTAAATTGTTAGCATTTCAAATAGCATGGAAGGAGAGCATCCTGAACTATAGAAAAGCTCTTAGTGTAGCTAGATCAACGTATCTCTCCACTCTTATAGAAAATAACAAAAATAATCCTAGATTTTTATTTAATACCGCAGCCAAATTAACTAGAAATAAGAGCACTTCAGAAATCTTCATGACATCATCGTACAATAGTGAGGACTTTATGAATTTCTTAAACAGATACAGTACCAGCAATAACAGAACCCCTGTTGAGAATAATTAATTCCAAGATGGCGCCGGTGAGGTCGGCTGCCGTCACGACTGCTCCGACCACCTTTTCTTTGTTTTTGTTCTTTAAGTTAGTTTACAGCGTTTTAAAACCGGAAAAATTACCACCATGGGGTACATTTGTTATAATAGAGACACTCTTGTTTCTATTGGTATACAATGTACTCACAATTCGACGTTTTTAACTCCGGATCCGAGCTGGCCGAGTGAGATCCTGAGGGAAAACAAAGGATGCGACGCGAAGCGGCGGCCCCGAGGGAAATGAGCCGGCGTCAGGAACAGGCTGAGAGCCCGTGCACACCGCACACCTCTGCCTAGCATCCTGCTCGCCAACGTCCAGTCACTGGAAAACAAGCTCAATGACCTCAGGGCCAGGATAAAGTTCCAGAGAGACATTCGGGACTGCAATCTCCTCTGCTTCACCGAGACATGGCTGAACCCAGCGGTGCCGGACCACGCCATCCAGCCGGCCGAATTCTTCTCGGTTCACCGCATGGACAGGACGCGGGACTCGGGGAAGTCAAGGGGAGGCGGCGTGTGTTTAATGGTGAACAGCAGCTGGTGCAACAGCGCGAGCGTTGTTCTTCTCACACGCTCCTGCACACCCAACCTGGAACTACTGTCCATCATGTGTCGTCCTTTTTACCTTCTTCGGGAGTTTACATCGGTCATAATCAGCGCCGTTTATATTCCACCACAAGCGGACACGGACACTGCCTTATGCGAGCTGCATGAGGCACTCACACAACAACAAACACAACACCAGGACGCTGCGCTTATTGTGGCGGGGGACTTTAACAGTGCCAACCTCAAACGCGCAGTGCCAAACTTTTATCAGCACATCACCTGCCCCACCAGGGGCGAAAGGACACTGGACCACTGCTATACAACGGTCAAGGACGGCTACAAGGCACAATCTCGTCCACCGTTTGGTAAATCCGACCACGCCGCCATCTTCCTCATGCCAAAATACAAACAAAGGCTAAAACAGGAAGTTCCGGTTCAGAGGGAGGTCGCGTGCTGGACGGACCAATCGGTGGCCGTGTTACAGGACGCACTCGATGACGCAGACTGGGACATGTTCAGAAACAGCTCCGATGGTGACGTCAGCGTGTTTACGGAAGCGGTTGTGGGATTCATCGGGAAACTAGCGGACGATACCGTAGAAAAGAAAAATATTAAACCGTTTCCCAACCAGAAGCTGTGGGTGGATAAAACCATCCGCGACGCTCTGAGATCTCGCACCGCTGCCTACAACACGGGACTCGCGTCGGGGGACATGGAACCATATAAGGCTGCGTCATACAGCGTCCGGAAGGCGGTGAAAGAGGCGAAGCAGCGCTACGGGAGGAAACTAGAGTCACAACTCCAACAGAGTGACTCTAGAAGCCTGTGGCAGGGACTAAGAACAATAACGGATTATAAAGCACCAACATCCGGTATGATAAATGCAGACGTGTCTCTGGCAGATGAGCTGAAAACTTTCTATGCTTGCTTCGAGGCTGCAGCTAAAGACGCTAGCGATGCTAATGCTAGCGGCGCTAACGGCTGCAGACAGGAAGTCACTGCCAGCACCGGAAGCGCGTTCATCATCTCAGAGCATGACGTGAGGAGAGCCGTCAAGAGAGTGAACACCAGGAAAGCAGCAGGACCAGACGGCATCTCAGGCCGCATTCTCAGGGCCTGCGCAGACCAGCTAGCACCTGTGTTCACTGAGATATTCAACATCTCTTTATCTCAGTCGGTGATCCCCAAATGCTTCAAAGAGTCCATCATTGTTCCTGTCCCAAAGAAACCTCATCCTGCTTCCCTCAATGATTATCGCCCTGTAGCCCTCACCTCAGTAGTGATGAAGTGCTTTGAACGCCTGGTCAGAGACTTCATCATCTCTTCACTACCAGACACACTGGACCCACTACAGTTCGCTTATCGTCCAAACCGTTCCACGGACGATGCAATCTCTCATCTCCTCCATACATCGCTCACTCACCTGGACACTCGGAGGGGTAATTATGTGAAAATGCTCTTCATCGACTACAGTTCTGCATTTAATACCATAATTTCCTCCACACTTACCACCAAGCTGGAGCACCTGGAACTCAGCTCATCAATGTGTCAGTGGATCTCCAATTTTCTGACTGGCAGACCACAGGCAGTAAAGATGGGCGGACATGTCTCTGTACACCCACGACTGCGTGGCCACTACCAGCTCCACCACCATCATCAAGTTTGCTGACGACACTGTTGTGGTGGGCCTGATCACGAACAACGATGAGACGGCCTACCTGGAGGAGGTTGGAAATCTGGAGAACTGGTGCCAGAGAAACAATCTCCTCCTGAACGTCAGTAAGACAAAGGAGCTGATAGTGGACTTTAGTACAAAGCAGGTGAGGAACTACCAGACCCCCGTCATCAACAGGAGCCCAGTGGAGAGAGTGGACAGCTTCAGATACCTCGGTGTTCACATCACGCAGGACCTGGCATGGTCCTGTCACATCAACACCGTGGTAAAAAAGGCCCGGCAGCGTCTCTACCACCTCAGACGCTTGAGAGACTTTAGACTGCCCTCCAAGGTGCTCAGGAATTTCTACTCCTGCACCATAGAGAGCATCCTGATGGGAAATATCACGACCTGGTTCGGGAACAGCACCATGCAGGACAGAAGAGCTCTACAGAGGGTGGCGCGATCAGCTGAGCGCATCATCCGCATCGAGCTCCCTGACCTGCACTCAATCTACAGCAAGCGGTGCTTGACCAAGGCCAGGAAGATCGTGAAGGACCTCAGCCACCCCAATAACGGACTGTTTACTCTGTTGCGGTCTGGGAAGCGATTCCGCTCCTTGAAGGCCAACACAGAGAGACTGAGAAGGAGCTTCTTCCCGCAGGCGATAAGGTCGCTCAACCACAACCACACCACTATGCAGAACTAACAATCTTTTCATCTTTTTCATAATTGATCAAATCTATCAATCTTCTTACATCCATGAACACTATGGACAATTACACGCTCACCTTCCTTTATATATACACTACATGTCGTACGTTTACATCCTGGACCATTGCACAAAGACACTTTAATAACCTCTGCACAAAGACACTTTCTTCTATGCATATTTGCACACACAGCACAGTATATTTCAATTTGTACAGTATATTTCTATTTTTGTACATCATATTTCTATTTTTATTTTTAGTTCTATTTTTCCTAGCACATTTCTATTTTTATTTTTAGTTCTATTTTTCCTAGTTTAATTAAATTTTTTATTTAATTTCTATCGTATTTCTTTTATTCATATTTATTTCTTATTTGTAAACTTTAATTCTCTTCTAGGGTCAATGGCAGTCGTATAATGCATTTTACTACATTTCGTACTGTGTATGTTTGTGTATGTGACAAATAAAATTTTAATTTGAATTTAATTCCTCACTCAGCATTAGGTATGTTCCAAAATCTTTTAAATTAGCAGTTATTAAACCGATTATTAAGAAACCTGACCCCTGCCAGCTGTCCAATCACAGGCCGATATCAAACCTTCACTTTTATCTCTAAGATTCTGGAAAAGATAGTAGCGGAGCAGCTATGCTCATATCTACATAGAAATAGCATAAACGAACTGTATCAGTCAGGATTTAGGCCTCATCACAGCACAGAGACAGCACTCGTTAAAGTAGTAAATGACCTCCTATTGGCCTCTGACCAGAGTTGCGTCACTATGCTTGTGTTACTCGACCTCAGTGCAGCTTTTGACACCATTGATCATAGTATTCTTCTTCACAGATTAGAAAATGTAGTAGGAATTAAGGGTACAGCCCTCTCCTGGCTCAGATCCTATTTGACCGATCGGTATCAGTATGTAGATTTTAATCGTGATTATTCTGCATGTTCTCTAGTGGAGTTTAGTTTTCCACAGGGTTCGGTTTTAGGCCCATTTCCTTTTTCCCTTTACATGCTTCCTCTGGGCAACATAATCCGTAAGCATGGTATTAGTTTTCATTGCTATGCTGACGACACACAGTTATACGTCTCAGCAAAACCAGATGAGAAAAACCAGCTTGCTAAAGTTGAGCAATGCGTAAAGGATATAAGAGACTGGATGCTAATTAACTTCCTCCTGCTTAATACTGATAAGACAGAAGTTCTAGTCATAGGATGGCATGCAGCTAAAAGCAAGATTTTAGATCACACTGTAACTTTAGATGGCCTTTCTGTTCCATCAAATGCAACAGTAAAAGACCTTGGTGTGATTACAGTCTTTCATTTGAAGCTCACGTCTTTTTGTTTCATATATATATATTCTGCCTGTGTTACGCCACAGGATGTGTGTTCGTCCTTCTGCCTGTGCTACGCCATAGGACATGTGGTATTCGTCCTTCTGCCTGTGTTTCGCCACAGGATCTGTGGTATTCGTCCTTCTGCCTGTGTTTCGCCACAGGATTTGTGGTATTCGTCCTTCTGCCTGTGTTTCGCCACAGGATCTGTGGTATTCGTCTTTCTGCCTGTGTTACGCCACAGAATGTGTGTTCGTCTTTCTGCCTGTGCTACGCCACAGGACGTGTGGTATTCGTCCTTCTGCCTGTGTTACGCCATAGGATGTGTTATTTGTCCTTTAGCCTGTGTCCTGCCAGAGAGCCCTTCTTAGCACAAAGTTAAGTATTGTTTGAGTTTGATTGTTCCTTTTGTTTGTTAAGTCTTTACTTATACTTTTATGTTTACTGTCATTAAAAGACTCTTTTTTTTTGGTTATACAACCCCTCTGCCTCTATGCCTGCTCTCTACGCCCACGGCGTTCAACACCAGCCATTACACCCTGAACGTGACAGAATGCTCGACCTAACCAAGGCATAGCAGAGGGGGCTGGGAATTTACAGCAGCATCGCTGAGCCTCACGTGGAGGCCCCAGCGGCGTCTTAGAGCCTCACGTGGAGGCCCCAGTGGCGTCTTCGAGCCTCACGTGGAGGCCCCAGTGGCGTCTTCGAGCCTCACGTGGAGGCCCCAGTGGCGTCTTCGAGCCTCACGTGGAGGCCCCAGTGGCGTCTTCGAGCCTCACGTGGAGGCCCCAATGGCGTCTTCGAGCCTCACGTGGAGGCCCCAGTGGCGTCTTCGAGCCTCACATGGAGGCCCCAGCGGCGTCTTCGAGCCACACCAGCGGTGTCTCGGAGCCTCACGGGGAGGTCCCAGCAGCGTCTTGAAGCCTAACGGGGAGGTCCCAGCACCTTTTACCCCCACCTTCGTCCAGTAGTCCTTATTCAAGGCTCTGCTCCTTCGGAGCGACATCCCAGCGCTGTATCCATCGGCCAGGGTTGAGGGCACAAACAGTACTGCATCGGCTGCCGGATTGGGGACAACTCGGCACTGTCTTCAGGGGCTCTACTCTTCAAAGCAATACAGTGCTGCCCCATCCGCCCTGCCTATGACAACGATCCCGTGCTGCCTCAGCTGACTGGCCTACGGAAAGGATCCAGCACTGCGTCCACCACCCGGCTCCTATATGGAGCACCCGCAGCTGCACAGCGGAGGAAAACCCAGTACTGCATCGGGCGCCCGGATTGGGGGACAACTCGGCACTGTCTTCAGAGGCTCTACTCTTCAGAGCAATACAGTGCTGCCCCCTCCGCCCGGCCTACAACAATGATCCGGTGCTGCCTCCGCCACACAGTCAACTAAGGGAACTAGCCCGTCGGGGTCGGGTGAAAAGACACGGGACACCAGGGGAGTGCCCAGGGACCAACGATAGCGCTCCGGAGGAGCGGTTTAAGGGGGGGGTACTGTAAGGAACCACCACCAGAGGTCGCTGTTTTTTAGTTGTAGTTTTTGTTGGCTGACTCAATTTCCCAGAAGGCACCTCGGTCAGGTGATTCGAGTGCACACCTGAGCCGAGGTAGCCATTAATCTATCTATAAATAGCTGTTTAGTCTGGGAAACTGGGTCGAGCATTTTTAGTTTAACCACTGTCATTTGTGTGGGCATTTCGTGTTTAGTTCTTTTAGTTTATATTTTGATTTATGTTCTGTTGACTTGGGCTCTCATACTGGCAATGTTTTCTGTGTATGTTCTGTGTATCTGTGTTAGTGGAGCTGACTCAGTCCTGTAAGTGTATGTAAGTACTGTGGTTTTTGTCCTCCTGTGTTCTTGTGTGTTTAGCTAGAGTCAGGTAAGTAGCTAGGTGTGTGTTTGGCTAACTAGCATGAAAATCTATGTTGAGCTAACTAGCATGCTTCTAGCCATAGCCCCTTTGTGTCTCTAGCTGTTCAGTGTTTCCTGCCTTCCTAGTGTCCCAGTGCACCTAGCTTTGGAGTGCCGCCTCGCTTTTTAGTGCCGCCTCGCCTAGCCTGGGAGTGCCGCCTCGCCTAGCCTGGGAGTGCCGCCTCGCCTAGCCACTGGGTATCCTCCGTCTCTGTGTTTCTGTGCCCCCAATTCCCTAGTGTGTGTTGAGCTATTAGGTAAGTGTAGCTTAGTGCATGTCGGGCTAAAGACATGATTAGCTAGGTGAATGTGTAGCTGACTGCCATGAGTAATCTTAACCATGTTTAGCTAAAAGCCATGCCTAGCTGATTGCCATGTCTTTAGCCATAGTCCCGTCTCTCTCTCTTGTCTCTAGTCTCTACGTGTGTCCCCCTAGTCTCTACGTGTGTCCCCCTAGTCTCTACGTGTGTCCCCCTAGTCTCTACGTGTGTCCCCCTAGTCTCTACGTGTGTCCCCCTAGTCTCTACGTGTGTCCCCCTAGTCTCTACGTGTGTCCCCCTAGTCTCTACGTGTGTCTTGTCGCGTCCAGTTTCAGCTCCACACGTATTTTGTGTGTTCTTTTCTGTGTTTCGTCCTCCTGCCTGTGTTTTGCCACAGGATCTGGGGTATTCGTCGTTCTGCCTGTGTTGCGTCACAGGACGTGTGGTATTCGTCCTTCTGCCTGTGTTACGCCACAGGATGTGTGTTATTTGTCCTTTAGCCTGTGTCCTGCCAGAGAGCCCTTGTTAGCACAAAGTTAAGTATTGTTTGAGTTTGATTGTTCCTTTTGTTTAAGTCTTTACTTATACTTTTATAGTTACTGCTATTTAAAGACTTTTTTTTTTTTTTTTTTTGGTTACACAACCCCTCTGCCTCTATGCCTGCTCTCTACGCCCACGGCGTTCAACACCAGCCATTACACCCCGAACGTGACAATGACAAGCTTGGTTTAATTATAAAAATATGTTGATGATGCAAGAACTACAACTACGTGTGTCCCCCTAGTCACATCTTTTTTTGTGGAGAGATGGCGCCGGTGAGGTCGGCTGCCGTCACGACTGCTCCGACCACCTTTCTTTGTTTTTGTTCTTTAAGTTAGTTTACAGCGTTTTAAAACCGGCAAAATTACCACCATGGGGTACATTAGTTATGATAGAGACACTCTTGTTTCTATTGGTATACAATGTACTCACAATTTGACGTTTTTAACTCCGGATCCGAGCTGGCCGAGTGAGATCCTGAGGGACAACAAAGGACGCAACGCGAAGCGGCGGCCCCGAGGGAAACGAGCCGGCGTCAGGAACAGGCTGAGAGCCCGTGCACACCGCACACCTCTGCCTAGCATCCTGCTCGCCAACGTCCAGTCACTGGAAAACAAGCTCAATGACCTCAGGGCCAGGATAAAGTTCCAGAGAGACATTCGGGACTGCAATCTCCTCTGCTTCACCGAGACATGGCTGAACCCAGCGGTGCCGGACCACGCCATCCAGCCGGCCGAGTTCCTCTCGAGTCACCGCATGGACAGGACGCGGGACTCGGGGAAGTCAAGGGGAGGCGGCGTGTGTTTAATGGTGAACAGCAGCTGGTGCAACAGCGCGAGCGTTGTTCCGCTCACACGCTCCTGCACACCAAATCTGGAACTACTGTCCATCATGTGTCATCCTTTTTACCTTCCTCGGGAGTTTACATCGGTCATAATCAGCGCCGTTTATATTCCACCACAAGCGGACACGGACACTGCCTTATGCGAGCTGCATGAGGCACTCACACAACAACAAACACAACACGGGGACGCTGCGCTTATTGTGGCGGGGGATTTTAACAGTGCCAACCTCAAACGCGCAGCGCCAAACTTTTATCAGCACATCACCTGCCCCACCAGGGGCGAAAGGACACTGAACCACTGTTACACAACGGTCAAGGACGGCTACAAGGCACAATCTTGTCCACCGTTTGGTAAATCCGACCACGCCGCCATCTTCCTCATGCCAAAATACAAACAAAGGCTGAAACAAGAAGTTCCGGTTCAGATGGAGGTCGCGCGCTGGACGGACCAATCGGTGGCCGCGTTACAGGACGCACTCGATGACGCAGACTGGGACATGTTCAGAAACAGCTCCGACGATGACGTCAGCGTGTTTACGGAAGCGGTTGTGGGATTCATCGGGAAACTAGCGGACGATACCATAAAAAAAAAGACTATTAAAACGTTTCCCAACCAGAAGCCGTGGGTGGATAAAATCATCCGCGACGCTCTGAGATCTCGCACCGCTGCCTACAACACGGGACTCGCGTCGGGGGACATGGAACCGTACAAGGTTGCGTCATACAGCGTCCGGAAGGCGGTAAAAGAGGCGAAGCAGCGCTACGGGAGAAAACTAGAGTCACAACTCCAACAGAATGACTCTAGGAGCCTGTGGCAGGAATTAAGGACAATAACGGGTTATAAAGCACCAACATCCGGTATGACGAACGCAGACGTGTCTCTGGCAGACGAGCTGAACACTTTCTATGCTCGCTTCGAGGCTGCAGCTAAAGACGCTAGCGATGCTAATGCTAGCGGCGCTAACGGCTGCAGACAGGAAGTCACTGCCAGCACCGGAAGCGCGTTCATCATCACCGAGCATGACGTGAGGAGAGCCTTCAAGAGAGTGAACACCAGAAAAGCAGCAGGACCAGACGGCATCTCAGGCCGTATTCTCAGAGCCTGCGCAGACCAGCTAGCACCTGTGTTCACTGAGATATTCAACATCTCTTTATCTCAGTCGGTGATCCCCACATGCTTCAAAGAGTCCATCATGGTTCCTGTCCCAAAGAAACCTCATCCTGCTTCCCTCAATGATTATCGCCCTGTAGCCCTCAGTAGTGATGAAGTGCTTTGAACGCCTGGTCAGAGACTTCATCATCTCTTCACTACCAGACACCTTAGACCCACTACAGTTCGCTTATCGTCCAAACCGTTCCACGGACGATGCAATCTCTCATCTTCTCCATACATCTCTCACTCACCTGGACACTCGGAGGGGGAATTATGTGAAAATGCTCTTCATCGACTACAGTTCTGCATTTAATACCATAATTCCCTCCACACTTACCACCAAGCTGGAGCACCTGGGACTCAGCTCATCAATGTGTCAGTGGATCTCCAATTTTCTGACTGGCAGACCACAGGCAGTAGGGATGGGCGGGCATGTCTCAGCCTCCCTCACTCTCAGCACTGGAGCCCCCCAGGGTTGTGTTCTGAGCCCCCTGCTGTACTCTCTGTACACCCACGACTGCGTGGCCACTACCAGCTCCACCACCATCATCAAGTTTGCTGACGACACTGTTGTGGTGGGCCTGATCACGAACAACGATGAGACGGCCTACCTGGAGGAGGTTGGAAATCTGGAGAACTGGTGCCAGAGAAACAATCTCCTCCTGAACGTCAGTAAGACAAAGGAGCTGATAGTGGACTTCAGTACAAAGCAGGTGAGGAACTACCAGACCCCCGTCATCAACAGGAGCCCAGTGGAGAGAGTGGACAGCTTCAGATACCTCGGTGTTCACATCACGCAGGACCTGGCATGGTCCTGTCACATCAACACCGTGGTAAAAAAGGCCCGGCAGCGTCTCTACCACCTCAGATGCTTGAGAAACTTTAGACTGCCCTCCAAGGTGCTTAGGAATTTCTACTCCTGCACCATAGAGAGCATCCTGACGGGAAATATCACGACCTGGTTCGGGAACAGCACCATGCAGGACAGAAGAGCTCTACAGAGGGTGGTGCGATCAGCTGAGCGCATCATCCGCATCGAGCTCCCTGACCTGCACTCGATCTACAGCAAGCGGTGCTTGACCAAGGCCAGGAAGATCGTGAAGGACCTCAGCCACCCCAATAACGGACTGTTTACTCTGTTGCGGTCTGGGAAGCGACTCCGCTCCTTGAAGGCCAACACAGAGAGACTGAGGAGGAGCTTTTTCCCGCAGGCGATAAGGTCTCTCAACCACAACCACACCACTATGCAGAACTAACACAATCTTTTCATAATTGATCAAATCTATCAATCTTTTTACAGCCATGAACACTATGGACATTTACACGCTCACCTTCCTTCATATCTACACTACATGTTGTACGTTTACATCCTGGACCATTGCACAAAGACACTTTAATAACTTTGCACACCTACCTTCACAACTACACTGCATGTTTACGTTTACATCCTGGACCAGTGCACAAAGTCACTTTAATAACCTCTGCACAAAGACACTTTAATAACCTCTGCACAAAGACACTTTGTTCTATGCATATTTGCACACCTAGTACAGTATATTTCAATTTGTACAGTATATTTCTATTTTTATGCACATCATATTTCTATTTTTATTTTAAGTTCTATTTTTCCTAGCACATTTCTATTTTTATTTTTAGTTCTATTTTTTTCCTAGTTTAATTTAATTTTTTTATTTAATTTCTATCGTATTCTTTTATTTATATTTATTTATTATTTGTAAACTTTAATTCTCTTTTAGGGTCAATGGCAGTCGTATAATGCATTTCACTACATTTCGTACTGTGTATGTTTGTGTATGTGACAAATAAAATTTGAATTTGAATTTGAACCACTAAAGCAGTCACTGCTCCACCTGGCGGGACTATACACCATTGCAACCAGATTATTAGAACAGTGCAAGTTTATGGGGCGGGGCTTCATTCACTGCAACATCATGGGAGATCAGGGTCCATATGTGGATTGGTCACGGAGACCCATTACAGATTGGGAAGGGTCCTGCCATGGAGCAGGCGCCTGTTTGAAAATGCTTTTACTGTTTATACAAACAATCAATAAGCAGTGCTTGACTTTCTGTTATTTAAATATTTATAGTGACAGGTTCAAGTCAACCCAGCTTTTTATTACAATACTACCAAAAATGAACAGAAGCAAGTTTGTCAATGTGAAAGTGCAACTGCACTAAAATTGACCCACTAGGGTTAGAGTTGGAACAGAGATTTTGTGTGTGTGTTTTCACCCAAGTCATGGCACAAGCCAGCAATCTGAACACAGAGGACATCTTGTTCGGTGATGCCGAGCTCGGGCTGTTTTCCCTGCAGACCTTTAATGAGATGTCCTGCTAAATACCCAACACTGAAAAACACACAAAAATCGCCATTAACATTTCATCAAATATATCTAGTACAACTGAGTGACTTCTTAATGACACTATTTTGTTCTGAAAACATGTGGGACATAATCACTCTCTCACTTGTTATAAATTTGAACAGTTGTTTAATAATTTGCTCTTAAAACTTTAAACTAGGTAAGCAATTAACAAACATTGCACTGAATTATTGTGTTGTCTGTGTATTTTTTTAGTGTCTGACTCTAAATAAAAGAACCTAATAATGGACACACACACACACACACCCTATGGAGTGTTCAAAGCGGTTGTGTGAAGCTCCAGGAAACACAAAGTACGCTCCTCCCAGCTGTTTAATGTTCCGCAGTCTCTGGAACTGAGGAGTGTCGATGATCTTCACCAGCAGGGGGTGCAGCTCAATGTGACCGTGGATCGGGTCATTAAATACCTGAGCAAGAGAAAGTACACTATCACTATCATTACTTCCCCTTATGTTTCTCTTTTAAATTCTTTATACAAGACTGTGAATAGCTGCTCAAACCCTACTACATTCATCTTCATGCACTTTATCACTAGACACTGCAATATGGTACCTTTTTTTTTGTTTTCTACTGCAACTAATACTTACATTAAGAGAATTAAACACAGGCATAGAGGCATAGCTTTAAATAGTGCAGTAATTATACAATAACACTGATTAGACAAATGTGCTTAATAATAAAACCCTTATTTTAAATTGAACACTACAGTACATAGTATATATAATAATGTTACGACTAGCATTGTGTCTGAAACAGAAGTTCCACTTCACATCCTTTAATGAAACGCTGCCTACTTTCATAGATTCTGTTAAGTCATGGAAAATAAAGAAAGATTGTGCAGATGTTTTTTGTATTTGTTTTAGTCACTGTACACATGGACCACACTGATTAGTGGAAAATAAGCCTTTGCTACTTGTATGAGTCAGACACTGTTTAAAGGGATAAACATGGTTTGAGTAGAGGTGTTAGAATCATCTGCGTGACCCTGAATACAGGATAAAGCTGTATAGAAGATGAGTGAGAGTAAGAGTGTTAGAATCATGATTTGATTAAAAAAAAAACCCTGTGTATTTCGTGGAAGTTTAGAACTGACTGTAGGATACACACCTTAAGGAGAGTCTGATCATGGTGGCCTAAAGAAAGAAAATAACATTTGTGTTAAAATATTTCAGCTTTTCATGACCGCTGACATCATTACATCCCCACCTTCCTGTCAACCTCTTCTATCCTTAACAGTCATACAGATATTATAGAGATAACCATGTTATAAAAAAAAACTTTATAAATCTTGTCAGAATATAATTATTTACAAACAACATCTGAACATGCTGTTAGTGGGTAAGTAAATATGGTTATAAACAGGTTATGAAAATCCTTTGTTTTTTTGACAGGATGTAATTAATAACGGATGTGAATCAGTAAAGAGATATAAATGCAACGATTTACCGTCTTTCTGAGGGTTCGAGTCTTGCTTGTTCCTGTTCATATTTCTAAAATTCCTGTTCTAGAGAGCAGGACAGTGTTAGTCAGGAAATTAAAGTAAAAGACTTGAAAACTGGAGAGAGAAGATGAGTTTATGATAAAAGAAAGGGGATGGATCCAGTTGCGTAAATGCAAAATAATACATTTGCACTGTCTGAACTGGTTGGTAGGGCAAGTCAAATCAAGTCAAGTAGGCTTTAGTACATATTGAAAGAAAACAACATTCCTCCAGGACCAAGGTGTTACATACAACATAAATTAGTGAAGTAAATTAACAGAAACTAACTAGCTAACTAAGAAACCCAATTAACTTGCTAGACACAAGACAGATTGACATGACAGCATAAATCAACAACATAAATTAACAAAAAACTACACCCTAAAAAAATACTGCTGCTGGGTAAATATTTGACTAACTAAATGCTGGGCTGATTTAACCCAGATAAATGGGTTAAATATTCAACCCAAATGCTGGGTCATATTTAACTATAATGGTGGGTTAATTCTACCACATAAATTGGTCAAATGTTCTACCCAGATGTTGGTTCATTTAACTGTAATGTTGGGTTAATTCTCACAAATGTTATTATTATTTTCATGTTTTACAGTGAATCTGTAAAAAAAAAAAAAAAAAAAAAAAACTACCCATGTCTATTAAACAGTTAAATTACTTTGATATACTGGTCTATTACAAAAAAAAAAAAAAAACTTCCAAGTTTTTCAACCATACATACATGCAATTAACAACATCCTATTAATTGTTTATAGAAAAAACTATTATTTTTAAAAGCACAAGAACAAATAATCATCAGCGACATCATTACTATACTATCACTCATAAGGGCAGAATGGAGTAATAACACAAATAGACTGAGGCAGCTTCTACAGAGCAGGATCTCTGTGACATTAGATATCTTTTCTGCAGAACAAAACTATCCAGCCCTGGTCTCATTTTAACATGTACAAACACTGTCTATGACGTTTCAGGGAGGCCTCGCTATTTCATAGCAACATTACAGAAAGTCCTCTACACGAGCACACTGCTTTGGATAGTAAATGTCAAAAATATAAAATGCCTTGAAGCACACATCAACCGCCCCAAGTAGTGTGCATTGCTCCAGAGCCTGTCCCACCAGAATGACGAATGCCTGAGAGCAGCGCTGGTCATCATCTCCCAACGTCAGGATGTAGGGGTACGGCCTTGACCCTTCAGCCTGCTTGAGGTATTCCACCATGTTGGTGCCAACCTTAGAAAGAAAGAAATGAAAGAAAGTAAAAATTTTTTTGAATAGCAAAGATTAAACTAAATAAGACTATTAATTTAGTGTGTAATAGGATTGATACTAAATAAAAAATGACAAAGCTGTCAATTAAGATAGGGTATAGGTAACCTGAAACAAAAACATGGAGACAGCTACTACCAACAATAAAACAGCAAAATAAGCATGGCTTTTAGGATAAAGCTCCTAAATATTATTATTTTTGTTTATGTCAGACTAGTTGATCTTGTGGTCTGCGTTGATTTTAAGCTAATTACCGAAAAAAAATGTCATAGCTGGTGTCATACGGGCACATTACAATCACCAAAATATTAATACTTCCATCTAGTAGTTACCTGTACAGCTGTGGTACTTTTTCCTGTAGTTGGCGCGTTGACTGATAGTTAATTTAGCCTGAGTCACAAGCAGCTTTGGTTAAAGAGGGCTACCTGGTTAGCTTACATGAAATTACTGGTGATACATTTGCATAATTGCCAAAGGGGGAAAGGTGTAAAGTATTGTTATAACTCGAGGGAAACGCGGGAGAAATTTGACCGAGGAGTAAATTACTAGCTAGTGAAAATCGTGAGGGTTAGCAGGTGTGTATATTTGTGAGAGGGTCCGTGTTTTGTAACACCCCAGCATTTTATTGTCTTAAACAGTGAGATTATTAAAGTTCTAATGTTAATGTGGTTGCTAACGCTAGTACTACAGTTAACAGTTTAGCGTTCATCTATCACTTCACCATCTTCGTTCACTCTGCAAACATTTTACAGAGAAAGCTAAAAAGCTCAGACATCTTAGCTGTTTCTTTCATACACAGGTGGAGATCTTTAGCTAACTATAGCAGCTATTGTCAGCTAAATTATCTTACCTCAGACCAGCCTGAAAGGATGTGATTATGTAATAAATGTTACATATAGTAATAATTTTTCAGTCATATGTGACTTAAGTGAGTGAACATGTGTATACAGACCTTGTATTTAACGTAATTTTTCCTTAAATGCACGGGGGGATGAACCATCATCAGCGCTCAAACGAGAAAACACGAAGCTGACAGCCGCTGAATACCCCGGTGAACTTTGGGGGAGGGGCCAAGCAAACTTCAACCCAGCAGCTGGGTTACACAAAAACTACCCAACTCTCTGTAAATAACCCCCCCCAAAAAAAGACCCAACAGAGGCAACCCAGCATTTGGGAAGAAAAAACAACCCAGCGTTTTTTTAGTGTGTAACTAGCTAACTTAGAGACCTAATTACTGTAGCTGGCTAGCTGGGACGAGACATTAAAATTTTAAAAAGGACCAGAAAAAGCCCACTCACTACATTTAGGTATTTGGCAGATGCTCTTATCCAGAACAACTAATAAAAGTTCTTCGAAGTTTCCATCATTAGATAGATCCTTACACTGGGTTACTAAGTTACTAACAATAAAAGCCTACACTGTTGGAAATAAGTCAAACCCTTGTGGGGAGTGTTTTTTTTCTGGGAGGGTGGAGAGAAATAAACCCTACCACTACACATAAAAGGTATAATTGTGGATAGAGTCAACAACTCCATGTTTCTTAGTGTGCACATGCCACAGGACCTCTTCTGTCCCCTTATGACAATAGAAATTTAATAGAAATTCACTTGACTGAAGTTCAGCTAAAGGGTCATTTTGCAATCGAAATGTCTTGTACAGTGATACCGAGCTTGGGCTGTTTTTTCTTCAGACCTTTAAAGAGATATGCTGCTAAAGCCTGCTAAGCCACATAGAAAAACACACAAACATTAAAATGAAAATTTTATCAAATATTTACAGTGCAAATAAAAAACACAGCCATATAAAACACCCACGCACATGGATCGAGTCATTAAACACCTGAGCAAGACAATGTACACTGTCCCTTTTATTATTTAATGATTATTTAAGCTCATGACTCACTTTCAGATGAACATGCTCCTGTTGGATAATACATGGCATCCCTCACCCATAATTAAGCTATAGGGACTAAAGGTAAATGTGACTTTACTTCTACCAGAATAATTTTCTGGTATGATTCTAGTATTTCCCTCAAGTATTACTTTTAATCTACTGATCCTGAACCATCTTCATCCTCATCATGCTTTATCATCATGAAGTATTTGGTATACCCGGAATTTATACAAGATGTGACATGCTAGTGCTGTGTCAAGAATTTTCAAATCCTAAGTCAGTCCACACCACGTGATAACAGGTGATTTTGGTATTGGACAAAGTGTCTAATGCAAGAAAACGTGTGTAGTGTTTCGCAATAATTTTTTTTTTTTTTTTTTTTTACAAATTTGTGAACAAAGTGCAAACAAGTGCAAACAAGAAGTTTAAGCATTGAGCTTTTGGTCTAAGCATTTGCTTATTAGAGATTGGAAAAACACTGTTGTCAACTTTTTTGGAAAACAGACAATATAATTAACTTTACTGAAACACAAGTACTATTAAATGTTGAAAATGGTAATGAATTAAATGTTTAAAACTAATATATATATATAGTTTATATTTAAACATTGTCCCTGATGAACATGCTGAGGACGACAGCGACAGTGGCAATAAAAAACTCCCTGAGATAATAGGAAGAAACCTTGAGGGGAACCAGAAAACCAGAAGGATAGCAGGGATTGATTTGCACTCAGACTGTGTGTGAGGGGGCTGGAAGTTCAGTATAATAGAAAATGTATTTAAGTTGATATAGAGTCCAGTTCATTATTGGAGGCTCAGGTAGACTGTAGGAAACTCCAGACCCGAAATATCAAGTCCCCCAGTCACCACACTCACACCACACTCATTCCAAGCAGAACACTCAGGACATCCATGCGATGCAAACTCCAACCAGAAGCGAGACACCAGGATGAGTCAGACAGTTTCAGAGGGGGTCTGGGTCACTGGCAGCTCTGGAGCAACATGTATAGCTGACAGGGAGAGGGGGGGAGAGAGAGAGAGAGAGAGATAATAGGAGAGAAAGCAAAAGAGTGGGAGAGATAACAGTTAGATATGGTCACAGTCTCACAATGTACAGTATAAAGTGAATGTATATTTAGTGCAGAGTGCAAGCAGGGACTCTGGCAGGACTAACTATGACATCATAACTAAAAGGGAGAGCCAGAAGGAAACACATACTGTACATGAGGGCTCCTTGAGATGACCATATTGTATTGGGTAACACACTTACTTTTTTTTGTAATCATGCACATTTCACAACGTGAGTAAAAGAGTAAATGCACTCCTGTTTAATTTGTCATCCTTGGTCTGTTTCACAACCTATCACAATTGTCTCAAACCAAAATGTTTTTCATCCTATTTAATATCAAGCACGTAACAGGTACTTATATGCATTTGAAACCTTAGAGTTAAATGATGTGCACCTTTCCTGTGCACTGCTGCTTTCAATTCCCAACAGTACTGTTTGCCACTATCACTATGGTTCCTGGATCCACCCAGTTGTCTGCAGTATAAAAGTGCCAGGGAGTTACGAAGCCTGTGTGTTTACTGTGTGCACGCTGATCTTTCCTCTCCAAGTTTTGTGTGCGTGCAGCTAATCTCCAGAACCATAATTTCAGCAATATGACAAGCCAGAAGCAAATTGGTGAGGATGGGTCATGTCATGAAATCTTTAACAGCAGCTGAATTTTCTTTAGCATAAATAAAGTATCTATCTATCTAATTATCTATCTATCTATCTATCTATCTATCTGTGTCTAATTACTGTACATCTTGTTAAAAATGGGTTAAATCATTGCTTAGTGTATAAATTCAATTTTCTTTCCTTCTAAGCATGGGTTAAATTAAAATATTATCGGCTGATTCTACTGATTCAAATTGTTGGATCAAATAAGTTGCTCCAAATTGTCATACCAACAAATATCAATAATGTACGGAGCCCTGGTAGTCACCTAGAGGAGAAAAAATTAAAAAATTCAAATCTGTGGCAACAGTTTTGTAATTTGTGCCCTCAGTTTAATAATCCGTTCCCACAATTTCTTAAACTGCTCCTTCAGTTTACTTATCCGTGCACTCAGATTTTTTAATCCGTACCCACAAATTTATAATTCTGTGCGCACGCTTTTGCAATCTGTTCCCACAGGTTTGTACACAGACTCCTTTTAGAAGAACAGGAAGCTCCTCGCTACGTGTAAATGAATCTTATTACATATTGTTTTATTGTGGATTATTAAGTGTAATACATCAAACTCTCTTACAGCATGCTTACAGTGATTCTCTAGATATCCATTGTAGCAGCTTTGAGGTAATAAGAATGATTTGCATTAAAATATTGTGATAATTTGTGATAATCAGCACGTTACAATTATTGTCATTATTTAATAAACCTGGCATTGTGTATTGTAACCAACTGTTTATTAATGTCAAGAACTAACCTGGAGTGACCAGAAGACGTAGCTTTAGCGGTTAGCCCTTTGTTGCGTGAATGGTAAACCCAAACGCGGAAGAACACAAGTAGGCAGGATAATCACGCTATTTGATCTAAGGACTCTCACGAATGGGGAGTAAGGGAAAGACACAATCTAACCCGCGTCCTATGAATACACACTCGATCAGGATTTTAAACCAAGAAGGTGAGTACTCCAGAATTCCGACGTGGCATCGACGACTCAATGACTGAGCGAGGTGCTATGGTTTGTTTACCTCTTTTATACTTCCTGGTTCGCGACCGCTTAACTTCCGGGTCCTAGTGCTGGTCGCGTTCCGAGTGTGCATGACAGTTAATTGCTTTCTTTCTCTTTAAGAATTCTTTTGGATAAAAACTAATTCTAAATGCATAGCCTAAATGTAACAAAATGCCTACTAGCAGTAATTGTAGTAGTAGTAATTATTATTATTGTTATTATTATTATTATAACTATAGCATACAAAATAATTAATAAATGCTTAATTTATAAATAACCTATTGTGGCGTGGGCGGTGCGGCGGCTGACGACCAGCATGCCTTGCGGGGATGTCGGTGTGTTCACCATGATGGGGAAAGGTGTTTGGGTTGGTGACTTCGGCCCTGTTTGTGTGAGGGGCGTGTGACGTGTGAAATGTGCTCCAGTTTAAGCTAGTGCTGAATTGGATGTAGGCTCCTGAGTGAAGGTGCTGCTCATGCCTTACATGCTGGTGCTTAATAAAGTACTCCCAGCCATTGCATTGGGTAGCAAATAAGCTCACTCGTCTCTCCAGCATTCTTCTCGGCGTAAAAACGCTACATTGGTGTCAGAAGTGGGATGGAGAATAACGGGTTCGAGCGCACAAAGGAGGACCTTCTAAAAATCCAAGCGGGCCGCCGAGTAGCGGAGCGACTACTCGCGCTAAAGAAGCGTTTTTCCGGCGGAGCTAGCGCGAGCACACCACGTCAACCAACACGGAGCGGGAAGCAGAAAATCCCGGCGCTGGATCTCGGGGCGGAGGCTGGCATTGCGCAAGCGCCGGAGCAAAATACAGCTCCGTGCGCTGTTAGCCGGCAAAGCGAACTGCCGCTGCGCGAGGCCGAGCGCGCTGAGCCCATATTGGCGGCACATCGCGGCGGAAGAGCCGAGCGACCGCCCGCAGCTCAGTGGCGTTCGGTTCGTGAACCTAGCCGGGGACAGGGCTACCCGTCGCGGCTAGGCAACGAGCAGCTCTCCGACGTTTCGCGGCGAGGCGACGGCGCGGGTGACCGTAAGGAGGCGCTGTGCGAGGTCGAGCGCGCTGAGCCCATAATGGCGGCACATCACGGCGAAAGAGCCGAGCGACCGCCCGCAGCTCAGTGGCGCTTGGTAGGTGAACCTAGCCGGGGACAGGGCTACCCGTCGCGGCTAGGCCTCGACACCGCTTTCGAGATTCCGCGACGACGCCGAGGCCAGGGACCGCCGGACTACCGCTGCAACGTTCTCAGGCCTGAGGGACAGCCGGACTACCGCTTTAACATTCTCAGGCCTGAGGGACAGCGTACACCAGCAGCCGCTAACCTAGCGCCGGGTGGACGGTTGGGGAGCCCCGCGGGGCTTTACATCGACTGTGTGCCGGACGGCGTCTTACTGCGGGCGCTCGTGGACACCGGCTCCACTGTTTCCCACGGGTTGTGGAACTGTGAACCGCTCATCGCCAGGCAGAAGGGGCGAATGGGCGTGGACACTCACAGCCAGCTCGGCTCTCCGATGTCATCTACCGGGTGCGGTTGGCAGGGCGGGCACGAGTTTTGCCCCACCGGGACCGTCCTGCGCCTCCACAGCCGCACGCCGGGGAACCATCAAACTCTGGAGGCCGGACCGCCTCAGGACTACATTCGCGTTCACTCCTCACCTGCCAAAGGACGCCGGCGTTCCCACCGCCAGCGCCGACCGCCTCCACGCCTCCGAAACGGAGTTCGTCATGGTGACCAGGGACGGTCACAGCTCGGGTGGGGGCAGTGTGGCGTGGGCGGTGCGGCGGCTGACGACCAGCATGCCTTACGGGGATGTCGGTGTGTTCACCATGATGGGGAAAGGTGTTTGGGTTGGTGACTTCGGCCCTGTTTGTGTGAGGGGCGTGTGACGTGTGAAATGTGCTCCAGTTTAAGCTAGTGCTGAATTGGATGTAGGCTCCTGAGTGAAGGTGCTGCTCATGCCTTACATGCTGGTGCTTAATAAAGTACTCCCAGCCATTGCATTGGGTAGCAAATAAGCTCACTCGTCTCTCCAGCATTCTTCTCGGCGTAAAAACGCTACACTATTATAGTTTTGGAAATGTGTTTTTCCGACTTTAAAAGGTAAAAGTAAATAAGTCAATTCAGCATCTTATGGTTTATATACACCATACGAATTGCTGCCCAATGACAGTCTCTGTCTACCCTTAGGCTTCCATCCACCTTGAGCTTACTTTTTCCTCACCCTATAGGATAGACAGATTTGGACTAATTTTCAGGTTATTTATAAATAAAGCATTTCTGAATTAATTTATAATAAGTGTACTTCAATGTAATCTTTTATAATTATAAAATAAAAATAATTATTATTAATATTTAATAAACCCGGATTTGTGTTTTATGACAGACTGTTGACTAACTGCTTTCTTCCTCATTTAATAATAATCTCAATAATAATAATAACAACAATAATAATTATAATAATGTACTGATTATCACAAGATTTTAATGCAAATCATTCTTATTAAATCACAGTATTCTACCTCAAAGCTGCTACAATTGATAGCTAGAGAATAACTGTAAGCATGCTGTAAGACAGTTCGGTGTATTACACTTAACAATCCATAATAAATAGGATAATAAGATCCATTAACACGTAGTGGGAAGCTTCCTGTTCTTCTAAAAGAAGGCTGTATACAAGCCTGTGGGAACAGATTGCAAAAGCGTGTGCACAGAATTATAAATTTGTGGGTACGGATTACAAAATCTGAGTGCACGGATAAGTAAACTGAGGGAACAGTTTAAGAAGTTGTTGGAACGGATTATTAAACTGAGGGCACAAATTACAAAACTGTTGCCACAGATTGTTTTTTTTTTCTCCTCTAGGTGACTTCCAGGGCTCCGTAATAATGCCTTCACGTCTTTTATAAATAAATAAAATAAAACTTGAAACTTGAAACTAAAGTGTTCAGCCTGTCAGAAACTTGGAATGTCTGTTTATATGGATCCAAAATATTTGAGCACAAATGTTATTTTCTTTCTTTAGGAGACGATGATCAGATTCTCCCCAAGGTGTGTATCCTAGTCAGTTCTAACCTACACATGTCTTTATCAAATCACAATTCTCAAACTATCCCTCTTAAGAGGGTCCTGATTGTCCTGTTTGATCATTTTCCATTCTTAACAGAGCCTGTGGAAGTAATCAGAGTTTCATTAAAGTGGTTGTGAAATGGAAATGCTGTTTTCAACCACTTTGTATGTTACTGAGTGATTTGAGATATATGTATTATTATAAATCACATTTGTTTAATCAATGTTCTTGAAAAATCACTGATCTGCACTGTTTCTTTTACTATGTTACCTGAGATGACAAGATGTTGCCAACTGTTTTCTTGCAGTCAAATTTCTCCTGATTTTATTGGATAGTAATGAGTAATGTTTAATGTGCTAAGGGGGAATGTAGAGAAGTAAAAGTACACTCCAGAAATTATTTCCAGAAACTGTAGTGGGGTGAAAGTTGACAGAATTACAAAGTAAAGTACTGATGTGAAAATTCTAATTGGTTTATATTAACATTTACATCTACACAAAACTTCAAAAGGCATAAGGCTCAGGTCACTTTGTTGTGAATGCTCTCTCTCTCTCTCTCTCTCTCTTTCTCTCTTCCTCTGTCTGTCTCAGGCAGGTTTCTGATGTTCTGGAGGAGGCATTCATTAGCCTTTATCTTCCCCTGTTGTATATAGTATATTATAGGACACAGCTGGTCAGGTGGAAACTGGCCAAATTATCAAAATGTTGAGGAAATATAACATTGGCCCCAAGTGGTTGGGCTAAAATAGTAGATTCTGATACTGAGAGTGTGGAGTGCAGAGTGGAGATTCCCTGTAGCTTAATGATGGGTTAGAGGATGTCATGTATCCACCAGCAGCATTATCATCTGAAAGTGAGTTAGATGCTTATATAATAATAATGACAATGCACTTTCTCTTGCTCAGGTGTTTAATGACCCGATCCATGGTCACATTGAGCTGCACCCTCTGCTGGTGAGGATCATCGACACTCCTCAGTTCCAGAGACTGCGGAACATTAAACAGCTGGGAGGAGCGTACTTTGTGTTTCCTGGAGCTTCACACAACCGCTTTGAACACTCCATAGGGTGTGTATATGTGTGTGTGTGTGTGTGTGTGTGTGTGTGTGTGTTCGCACGTATGTCCATTGATCATCAAGATGGCGCCAGTGAGATGGGCTGCCGTCACGACTGTTCCGACCAACTTTTGTTTTTGTTTTTTAGGTTAGTTTTCAGTGTTTTAAAATCGGCAAAATCATCACCATTAAGTACATTAGGTATGATAGAGACACTCTTGTTTCTATTGGTGTACAATGTACTCACAATTCCAAGCTTGTGCCATGACTTGGGTGAACACACACACACACACACACAATTTATGTTCTTAAATTTTGCTTTAACCCTCACACTGCCAAATCTGCTTCTTTTCATTTTTGGTTGTGTTGCAATTAAAAATGACGAGGTGGATTTAGTGTAAAACATTACTGGTTATGTCAAAGTGTTACTATAAATATTCATGTAACAGATAGTCAAGGACTTCTTATAGCATAGAAGAGAAAAAGCATAGTAGTTGGCAATATATTTTAAGGTGTAAGGAGGGATCTGTGATCACTTTGCATTAAAAACACACACATAATCACTGTATTTTGACAGAAAAACAAGAAATACTTTTTCACATTTATCTAAAGGTCATGGTCCATTCTCTCATCTGTTTGTTGGCTTGTTTATTCCAAAAGCATGTCCTGGTTCCAAGTGGAAGGTAAGGTCTAAAGAGTGTAAACACCAAATCAGGCCATCATCCCTGCTTCTCTGGCTAGACCCAGCTAAAACAAATTTTTATTTTGTTTTTAAATATTGGTCATGGTAGAAAACATTAAATGATAATAATTATGGAAAACCTATAAAGTAAGTAGCCCACGCACAATGTATTACAAGTTCTTCATGTTGGGTCACATCTCTTTTCCTGCAGCACGAGACTGCATCAGTGGAAATGTTTGACCATTAGGTGAAGGAGAATAATCTGAAGTCTGTGATGAGAAATCATGGTCACACTGCCACCGATCTTAAATTTATCAAAGAACAAATCGCAGGACCACTGGTCCCTGCTGCCTCACGAAATAAAGTTTAATCTCTTTTTTCATTAGTGGAACTACAAAGACAGACCTAAAAAAAAAACTATTCCTGTACGAGATTGTGGCAAATAAGAGGATTGGTATTGATGTGGACAAGTGGGATTATTTTGCCAGGTGAGTCTGTCAATAAAGTCAGCTTACTGGAAAGATCCAGTCTTTATGCTTCCTAGCCAACTGAAGCCTTTTTTTCTAATGAGTCTCACTCACAAATGGTTTTCTTATGGACGTGTGTGTGTGTGTGTGTGTGTGTGTGTGTGTGTGTGTGTGTGTAAATGCTTTTAATTTCACTGTTAAATATTGCCCTGGTTTTTACTGTCTGTTTTTTACCATACAACTTACTTTATCATTTACATTATGTCGTGCCATTAACAGCAGCACACACATAGGTCATTTTTTCAAATTCAAATTTTATTTGTCATATACACAGTCATACACAGTACAATATGCAGTAAAAAATTTTAACTCAACTCAGCTAAATCATGACTGAACTGAGATTTCTGTGAATCTGAGTTAAATTTGGCCTGATTACTGCCAGACTTGTTGAATAAAGAAATCACTTAAACCGAACCTGTCTGATAAAGTAAAGCATGCTAAAAGAGCTAAATGAACTAATGAAAGTCTGGAAAGCTTCTAAGGCTTTGGAACTCCAAAATTACTCCAGGGGATCATTTAAAGCACTGCAGGCCTCACCCACCTCAGTAAATCTCTTTGTTTATGATTCAAAAATAAGATTTCCAAGGTAAAAGCCACTGCTGACCAAAAAGAACACAAAGACTTGTCTCACATTTACCAAAAAGACATATTGATCATCGGCAAGAGTTTGGGGCAAATATCCTGTGGCCTGATGAGACAAAAGTCTTAAAGTCTCAAGTCTTTAAGACTTTTGGAAGGTGTGTGTCATGCTACATCTGGTGGTAAACTAACACAGCGTTTCATAAAAATAACAGTCCTAACCGTCAAACATGGTGGTGGTAGCTTAATGGTCTGGGTCTGCTTAGCAGCCTCAGGACCTGGACAACTTGCCATAATTGATGGAACCATGAATTCTGCACTCTACCAGAAAGTCCTGAAGAGGGATAAATCTGACTGAGATCCTTCAGCAGGTTGTTCAATCATGAAAACCCTCCAATGTGGCTGAACAACCACAATTCTGCAAAAAAGAGTGGGCCAAAATTCCTCCACAAAATTTCAAATTTCAGCGATGTGAAAGACTAATTAAATTTTTCTGCAATATTTCTTTTACTGCAATATATCTTTATTTTTACTTGTACAGTATATTTTACCAGTTAACTTTATTTTCTACCGTATTACCTTTTATTTATATTTATTTCTTATGTTTAAGCTTTTATTTTAAGGTCACTGGTAGTCGATAAAGCATTTCACTGCATATCGTACTGTGTATGACTGCGTGACAAGTAAAAATTTGAATTTGAATTTGAATTTGAAAAAAGAGTGGGCCAAAATTCCTCCACAGCAACGTAAAAGACTCACTACTTAATAGGTTTAGGGCATTAAATTTTTCACATAGGCCCAGGCAGGTTTGGATAGCTTTTTTCCAATAATAAATAAAATCAAAACTGCATTTAGTATTTATTTAGGTTATTTTTGAATATGGATCAAGAACGGAAAGGCCCCAATGAGACAGGGCCCAGAGTTGGCAGAGTTGGCAGTCCTGATTTAATGGATTCTAATAGTGCTGCTTTGAGACAATGACCATTGTTAAAAGCGCTATATAAATAAAATTGAATTGAATTAAAATTAAATTGTGTTTTTTCTTTTCTTTTGTGTCAGAACACTTATTTGGAGAGATCTCAGCCTCATCAGTGTATAGACTAATAACAAACACGCTGGACGCATTCATAAACAAGTGCCACAAGCAATATAGCAATATTCCTATATTCTATTATTTTTACATGCCCTTATTTGTACAGTTGTTAATTTTACTAGTTACATTTATTTTCCTTTGTATTTTATGTTATTTCTTTTATTAATATTTATTCCTTATATATTGTGGCGTGGGTGAGGTTTGACAGACGACCATCATGCTTTGCGGGAGGGGTTATGATGTGTTCACCGTGTTGGGGAAAGGTGTTTGGGGTAGTGACTTCGGCCAGGTTGTGTGTGTGTGTGGGTAGATGTCTGTTTAGTGACTGTGGAATGTGCGGTTGCTCAATAAAGTACTCCCAGCCATTTGCATTGGGCAGCCAGGAAGCTCACTTGTCTCTCCAGCATTCTTCGTAGCGGTAAAAACGCTACATTTGGTGTCAGAAGTGGGATGGAGAGTAACGGCTTAGAGCGCACCCCAGAGCAAGCTACAGCTCCGTGCGCCGTCAGCCGGCGAGGCGACCTGCAGCTGCACCTGCCGTCCTACAACGGCGCTGTCAAGCCCCACGCTTTCACCGCCCAGGTGGAGCTAGCCGCTGACTTCGCGGGCTGGTCCCCGGCGGAAACAGCCGTCCGGGTGGCCCTCTCGCTTGAGGGCGAAGCTCTCCGGGCGTTGGAAGACCTCCGGCCGGATGAGCGGAAGGACTGGGCGAAGTTGCGGGAGTCGCTACACTTCCGGTTCGGCGCGAATGACCGTAACGAGGCCGCGTGCGAGGAGCTGGCAACCCGCGTGCGGAGCGCCTCCGAGCCACTAGGGGCGTTCGCCATGGACCTGAGATTTCTCGCACGCCGGGGCTACCCTGAATTCGGGCCTGTCCAGCAGGAAGAGCTAGCACGGCGTGCGTTCCTGCGGGGAATTCGGCCGTCGCGGCTTCGCGAGCACATCCGGTTGGCGGCACCGGCTTCCCTGTTTGAGGCGCTGCGCGAAGCCGAGCGCGCAGAGCCCATCATGGCAGAACACCACGGCGAAAGAGCCGAGCGTTTTCCCGTGGCTCGGGGCCGCTTGGTAGGTGAACCTAGCCGGGGACAGGGCTACCCGTCGCGGCTAGGCCTCGACTCAGCCTCCGAGATTCCGCGACCACGCCGAGGCCAGGGACTGACGGATTACCGCTGCGACGTTCTCAGGCCTGAGGACAACGTACTCCAGCAGCCGTTAAAACTAGCCGAGGAGAAGCCGCCTCCTACAGCCGTCTTTGCTTCCCCAACGGCCGGGTTCAACTTCCGGTCAGGACGCGTAGGAAATCGCGCGGGTGTCTACGTGAACTGTGGCCTGGACAACGTTTCGCTGCGGGCGCTCGTGGACACTGGCTCTACGGTTTCGCTGCTGCGCTGGGGAGTATTAGATCAAGGCGAGTGCGGTTGTATGCTGCCGGACCCGGCTTTGAGCATTCGCACCGTATCGGGAAGTTATTTGAAGGTACGGGCCTGTCGCACGGTGCTAATACAAGTAGGTGCAATCATTCTTTCCCATCCGTTCTTTGTGGCAGACATCCAGGATGATTGTATCTTGGGTTTAGACATTTTGGAAAGGTGGGGTGCGGTACTGAATCTCGTGGACAGAACTCTGCGCGGTAAATTCGGGTTAGCCAGGTTGCTAGTGCCCAAAGCGCAGCCGGACGGGTTAGAAGCACGCACCAGGGGGGCGGAACTTCCGGTGGACGCGCCATGTAAACATCCGGTAGCCGACCGAGCTAGGATAATGGCCGAGCTAATGCAGCGTAGCAGTGTAGGGCTTAGCCAGTCACAGGCTGACAATGTGAAGTCCCTTTTGCACGAGTTCGCGGATATTTTCGCGGTAGATGAGCGCGAGTGCACACATACCAATCTGGTGCAGCACACGATCGATACGGGTAACGCAGCGCCTGTTCGGCTACATCCGAGATGCCTCCCGTTAGCTAAACGAGCTATCGCCGAGCAGAAGCTGCGCGAGATGGCCGACTCGGGCGTCATAGAGCCAGCGTCCGGACCGTGGTCGTCACCCGTTGTGCTCGTGCGTAAAAAGGACGAATCGTGGCGGTTTTGTGTGGACTACCGGCGGTTAAACGAGGTAACACGTAAAGATTCTTATCCGTTATCGTGGATAGATGACGCGCTGGAGCACGTTGCGGGCTCGGCGTGGTTTAGCTCGTTGGATTTGCGTAGCGGGTATTGGCAAGTAGAGCTCGCCCCGGAAGCACGACCAAAAACCGCGTTCTCGATCGGCCAAGGGTTATGGCAATTTCGGCACATGCCGTTCGGCCTCTGTAACGCGCCAGCGACGTTCGAACGGTTGATGGAGAAAGTGTTGACGGATATTCCTCGCAACCGTTGTGTCGTTTACCTGGACGATTTATTGGTGCACGGCAAGGAGTTTGAGGTCGCGCTAGCTAACTTGCGTGAAGTATTTTCGGCTATCCGGCGGGCGAATTTGCGGCTCAACCCCAAAAAGTGCCAGCTGTTGCGGCGGGAGACGGGTTTTCTAGGACACGTAATTAGTGCTAGAGGTATTGCCACCGATCCAGCAAAAATTGCGGCAGTGCAGAATTGGCCTGAACCGCTAAATGTGTCACAACTGCGCACCTTCCTCGGGTTAGCCTCTTATTATCGCCGGTTTGTGAAGGATTTTGCCACGATCGCCAGTCCGCTGCACGGGCTCACAAGAAAGAATCAGCCGTTTCGCTGGGACAGGGTGCACGCGCGTGCTTTTACTCGGTTACGGAAAGCTTTGGTCACGTCGCCCGTTCTCGGATATCCTGATACATCTCGTATGTTTATCCTCGACACGGACGCAAGCGATGTAGGGATGTCCACTCGCAGTTCAACCGACTAGTGTTGCGGGGAGGTTTACTCTACCGTCACTGGGAACGACCGTGCGGCGCTGGCGAATCTTTTCAGCTGCTGGTGCCGCGGAATCTGCGGTCACGAGTGTTGGGAATGGTACACGGACATGCGGGTGCGGGACACTTCAGAGTCAATAAAACGCTGCGGCGGTTGCGCGCTCGCTTCTACTGGCCGGGCTGCCACACGGATAGTGAACTCTTTGTGCACAGATGCGACATCTGCACGGCAAAGAAGGGACCTACCCAGCGCTCGCGGGCACCCCTGCAAGACTTTCGGGTGGGGGCACCTATGGAGCGTATGGGCGTGGACATTCTTGGGCCGTTTCCTATCTCCGATCGCGGGAACCGGTATGTGCTGGTGGCCATGGATTATTTCACCAAGTGGCCGGAGGCGTTTGCTGTCCCTGACCAGAGCGCTTCCACCACGGCTCGAGTGCTGGTGGATGAGGTGTTCTGCCGATTCGGCGCCCCGGAGCAGTTGCACAGCGATCAGGGGCGTAACTTTGAGGCGGAGGTGTTTGCGGCGGTGTGCAAGCGCCTCGGGGTGAAAAAGACCCGCACCACGCCCCTTCATCCGCAGAGTGACGGCCTCGTGGAACGCTTCAATCGCACGCTCACCACCCAACTCGCCGTGCTTACCAGTGACCGTCAAAAGGATTGGGACGAACATTTGCCTCTCGTGCTTTGGGCTTATCGCACAGCAGTGCAGGAGTCCTCACAGCTGACGCCAGCTGCGTTAATGTTCGGTCGCGAGTTGCGCACGCCCGTGGACCTTGTGTTCGGGTCCCCCCCACAAGTGGATTTACCCACGAAGCCGGGGTTGGATTATTTTATTGCACTGAAAGACAAACTGTTCCGTGTCCACGAGTTGGCACGTAGACACTTGGCGGACGCCGGTGTTAAACAGCGCCGCGTGTATGACACTCGCAGCCAGGGGCGAGACTTTGCTGCTGGGGAGCAGGTGTGGGTGTATTCCCCTGGAAGGAAAAGGGGGCTCTCGCCTAAGCTCATGTCTCACTGGGTGGGCCCCTGCACGGTCATTGCCCGGCTCTCCGATGTAGTCTACCGGGTGCGGTTGACAGGGCGGTCGCGAGTGGTCGTGCTCCACCGAGACCGTCTCGCTCCCTATCGGCCCAACGCCAGTGAAACATTGGACTCTGTGGAGGCCGGTCCGCCTCGGGAGGGGGGCTGCACCCCTCCTTCCCCCGCAGAAGGACTCCGGCGTTCACAACGCCAGCGCCGGCCACCGTCACGCCTCCAGGACTGAGTTCGCCATGGTGACCGGGGACGGTCACAGCTCGGGTGGGGACAGTGTGGCGTGGGTGGGGTTTGACAGACGACCATCATGCTTTGCGGGAGGGGTTATGATGTGTTCACCATGTTGGGGAAAGGTGTTTGGGGTAGTGACTTCGGCCAGGTTGTGTGTGTGTGTGGGTAGATGTCTGTTTAGTGACTGTGGAATGTGCGGTTGCTCAATAAAGTACTCCCAGCCATTTGCATTGGGCAGCCAGGAAGCTCACTTGTCTCTCCAGCATTCTTTGTAGCGGTAAAAACGCTACAATATAGTTTTTTTTCTTTTTCTTTTTAAGGTCACCGGCGGTCGTATAAGCATTTTACTGCATACGGTACTGTGTATGACTGTGTATGTGACAAATAAAATTTGAATTTGAATTATAGAAACAATTGAAATGAGGAAGAAAAAAGGGCACAGAGTGCACCTGCTTTGCATGTTTTTGTGTTTGCAGTTTCCTCATAGTGTAATGATGTTCCGGTTTGAATTTATTTAACATGTAACATGGGCACAGTGAAAGCCCTAGAGCACCAAGCTCCAAGAGCACAATGATGGCTCTTCCAGGACATCATAAAATAACCCAGAACATCATTTAAAGCACTGCAGGCCTCACCCGCCTCAGTTAAGCTCAGTGTTCATGATTCAACAATAAGAAAGTGACTGGGGAAAAAAAAGGCATCCATTGGAGAGTTCCAAGGTGAAAGCCACTGCTGACCAAAAAGAACACAAAGTCTTGTCTCACATTTACCAAAAAAACATATTGATCATTGCCAAGAGTTTTGGGCAAATATCCTGTGGCCTGATGAGACAAAAAAAAAGTCTCAAGTCTTTAAGACTTTTGGAAGGTGTGCGCCATGTTGCATCTGGTGTAAAACTAATACAGCGTTTCATAAAAATAACATCCTACAGTACCAACAGTAAAACATGGTGGTGGTAGCTTGATGGTCTGATTCTGCTTAGCAGCCTCAGGACCTGGACAACTTTCCATAATTGATGGAACCATGAATTCTGCACTCTACCAGAAAGTCCTGAAGAGGGATAAATCTGACTGAGATCAGGTTGTTCATTCATGAAAACCCTTCAATGTGGCTAAATGACCACAATTTTGCAAAAAAGTATGGTACCAAACAGGTACCAAAAAGGTACCAAACTTTTATCAGCACATCACCTGACCCACCAGGGGCGAAAGGACAATAGATCATTGTTACACAACGGTCAAGGACGGCTACAAGGCACAATCTCGCCCTCCGTTTGGTAAATCCGACCACGCCGCCATCTTCCTCATGCCACAATACAAACAAAGGCTGAAACAGGAAGTTCCGGTTCAAAAGGAGGTCGCGTGCTGGACGGACCAATCGGTTGCCACGTTACAGGACGCACTCAATGACGCAGACTGGGACATGTTCAGAAACAGCTCAGATTATGATGTCAGCGTGTTTACGGAAGCGGCTGTGGGATTCAAGCAGATGATATTGTGGAGAAAAAGACTATAAGAACGTTTCCCAACCAGAAGCCGTGGGTGGATAAAACCATCCGCGACGCTCTGAGATCTCGCACCGCTGCCTACAACACGGGACTCGCGTCGAGGGACATGGAACCGTACAAGGCTGCGTCATACAACGTCCGGGAGGCAGTGAAAGAGGCGAAGCAGTGCTACGGGAGAAAACTAGAGTCACAATTCCAACAGAGTGACACTAGGAGCCTGTAGCAGGGATTAAGGACAATTACGGACTATAAAGCACAAACAACCGGTATGACAAACGCGGACACGACTCTGGCAGACGAGCTGAACACTTTCTAACACGGAGCTCATGGTGGTGGCACAGGCACCACTGCTTAGGAAGGTTGGGGACCTCCACCTGGATGTGGATGGCTGTTCCATCACTCCATCCCCTGAAGTCTGCAATCTGGGCATCATTCTGGATCCTACTCTATCATTTCAGTCCCACGTCAAAAGAATTACCAAATCTGCCTTCTATCACCTAAGGAATATCTCCAGACTCAGGCCCTCACTCTCTGTTTCAGTAAAAGAGACCCTCATCCACTCTTTCATCTCCTCCCGTCTGGACTATTGCAATGCCATCTTGTCAGGTCTGCCAAACAAAGCCCTGGATAGACTGCAATACATCCAGAATGCTGCTGCAAGGGTTCTAACAGGCACTAGGCCCTGGCACCACATCACTCCCATTCTCAAACAGCTTCACTGGCTTCCCATCAAATCCCGCATTAGTTACAAAGTCCTCCTCCTCACCTACAAATCTCTCCATGGACTGGCTCCCCACTACCTTACTGACTTCCTCCACCCCTACACCCCTCTGAGGTCCCTGTGGTCCTCTTCCAAGGGCCAGCTGATCGTCCCCCGCAGCAGACTCAAGACCTTTGGCGACAGAGCCTTTCATGTAGCTGCCCCCACTCTCTGGAACAAGCTACCCCTTCATGTCCAATGTGCCCCATCACCACCTTCTATGCTCGCTTTGAGGCTGCAGCTAAAGACGCTAGCAATGCTAATGCTAGCGGCGCTAACGGCTACAGACAGGAAGACACTGCCAGCACCAGAAACGCGTTCATCATCTCCGAGCATGACGTGAGGAGAGCCTTCAAGAGAGTGAACACCAGGAAAGCAGCAGGACCAGACGACATCTCAGGTCGTATTCTCAGAGCCTGCGCAGACCAGCTAGCACCTGTGTTCACAGAGATATTCAACCTCTTTTTATCTCAGTCGGTGATCCCCACATGCTTCAAAGAGTCCATCATTGTTCCTGTCCCGAAGAAACCTCAACCTGCTTTTCTTAATGACTATCGCCCTGTAGCCCTCACCTCAGTAGTGATAGAGTGCTTTGAACACCTGTTCAGAGACTTCATCATTTCACTACCGGACACACTCGACCCTCTACAGTTTGCATACCGCCCAAACCGTTCTACTGATGATGCCATCTCTCACCTCCTCCATACATCACTCACTCACCTGGACACTGGGAAAGGGAATTATGTGAAAATGCTCTACATCGACTACAGCTCTGCATTTAATACCATAATTCCATCCACACTCACCACCAACCTGGAGCACTTGGGACTCATCTATGTGCCAGTGGATCTCCAACTTCCTAACTAGCAGACCACAGGCAGTAAGAATAGGCAGTCATGTCTCAGTCTTCCTCACTCTCAGCACTGGTGCCCCCCAGGACTGTGTTCTGAGCCCCCTGCTCTTTGTACACATTTGACTGCGTGGCCACTACCAACTCCACCGCCGTCATCAAGTTGACACTGTCATTGTGGGCCTGATCACCAACAACGATGATTCGGCTTACCTAGAGGAGATTGAAAATCTGGAGAAATGGTGCCAGAGGAACAATCTACTCCTGAACGTCTGTCAAGAACTAACCTGAGATGACCAGAAGACGTAGCTTTAGCGGTTAGCCCTTTGTAGCGTGAATGGTAAACCCAAACGCGGAAGAACACGAGTAGGCAGGATAATCACGCTTTTAATCTAAGGACTCTCACAAATGGGGAGCAAGGGAAAGACACAATCTAACCCGCGTCCTATAAATACACACTCGATCAGGAATTGAAACCAAAAAGGTGAGTACTCACAGTTAGATGTAGGAATCCGACGTGGCATCGGCAAAACTCAATGACTGAGCGAAGTGCTATGGTTTGTTTACCTCTTTTATACTTCCTGGTTTGCGACCGCTTAACTTCCGGGTCCTAGTGCCGGTCGTGTTCCGAGTGTGCATGACAACGTCAGCAAGACAAAGGAGCTGATTGTGGACTTTTGTACAAAGCAGGAGAGGAACTACCAGACCCCAGTCATTAACAGCAGCCCAGTGGAGAGAGTGGACAGCTTTGATACCTCGGTGTTTACATCACGCAGGACCTGTCATGGTCCTGTCACATCAACACCGTGGTGAAAAAGGCCTGGCAGCGTCTCTACCACCTCAGACGCTTGAGAGACTTTAGACTGCCCTCCAAGGTGCTCAGGAATTTCTACTCCTGCACCATAGAGAGCGTCCTGATGAGAAACATCACAACCTGGTTCGGGAACAGCACCATGCAGGACAGACGAGCTCTACAGAGGGTGGTGCGTTCAGCTGAACGAATCATCCGCACCGAGCTCCCTGACCTGCACTCGATCTACAGCAAACGGTGCTGGACTAAGGCCAGGAAGATGGTGTAGGACCTCAGCCATCCCAACAATGGACTGTTCTCTCTGTTGCGGTCTGGGAAGCGATTCCGCTCCCTGAAGACCAATACAGAGAGATTGAGGAGGAGCTTCTTCCCCCAGGCCATAAGGTCTCTCAACCACCCAATACAGGACTAATATCATCTCTAATATCATCTCTTTTACATCACACTGGGCATTCATGGACACTTTTTGCACTATATACTTATACTTTCATTATGGACCACTGCACAAATCACTTTAATAATAAGACACTTTAAGAAGTCACTTTATGCATATTTGCACACCTCAGCCATTTTTACATTACTTATATGGACAAATTTCTATTTTCTTTTATATTTCTATATTATATATATTTTGTTCTTATTTGTACAGTATATTTTTATTTTATTTTATTTTATTTTACTTAGCACAGTATATTTACTAGTTACTATATTTACTAGTTAATTTCATTTTTCTGCAATATTTCTTTTACTGCAATATATCTTTATTTTTACTTGTACAGTATATTTTACCATTTAACTTTATTTTCTACCGTATTACCTTTTATTTATATTTATTTCTTATGTTTAAGCTTTTATTTTAAGGTCACTGGTAGTCGAAAAAGCATTTCACTGCATTTCGTACTGTGTATGACTGTGTACGTGACAAATAAAATTTGAATTTGAATTTGAATTTGAAGAAAGAGTGGGCCAAAATTCCTTCACAGCAACGTAAAAGACTCACTACTTATTAGGTTTAGGGCAATACATTTTTCACATAGGCCCAGGCAGGTTTGGATAGCTTTTTTCCTTTAATATATATATTTTTAAACTGCATTTAGTATTTACTCAGGTTATTTTTCTGCAATATTAAAATTTGTTTGATGATCTTAATCATTTAAGTGCAACAAACATGCAAAAATATTTAGTAAGGAACAAATACTCTTTCATGGCACTATATGTTTATATCTACAGTACATAGAAATGAAAAGTAAGGAATATGGATCAAGAACGGAAAGGCCCCAATGAAACAATGAGAGTTGGCAGTCCTGGTTCAATGATTTCTAATAGTATTTTTTTCTTTTCTTTTGTGTCAAAAAACTTATTTGGAGAGATCTCAGCCTCATCAGTGTATGGACTAATAACATACGTGCTGTACCAAGAAATAAGAGCCATAAGCAATACAGCAACAACTAAAATGAGGAAGAGAAAAGGGCACAGAGTGCACCTGCTTTGCATATTTTTTGTGTTTGCAGTTTCCATATAGTGTAATGATGTTCCTATTTGCATTTACTTAACATGTAACATGGGCACAGTGAAAGCTCTAAGTATTCAGAACAACTTGTACAAATTGTGAATAAAAACAGAATGCAATGATATGGAAGTTTCAAATTTTAATATTTTATTCAGAATACAACATAGATGACATATCAAATGTTTATGAGAAAATGTACTGAGAAAATGTATAATTTTAAGGGAAAAATAAGTTGATTTAAAATTTCATGGCATCAACACATCTTAAAAAAGTTGGGACAAGGCCATGTTTACCACTGTGTGGAATCCCCTCTTCTTTTTATAACAGTCTGCAAATGTTTGGGGACTGAGCAGACAAGTTTCTCAAGTTTAGGAATAGGAATGTTGTCCCATTCTTGTCCAATACAGGCTTCTCGTTGTTCAACTGTCTTAGGTCTTCTTTGTCGCATCTTCCTCTTTATGATGCAGCAAATGTTTTCTATGGGTAAAAGATTTCAGAACGCAGCCATGATGTTGTAATTGATGCAGTATGTGGTCTGGCATTGTCATGTTGCAAGGTCTTCCCTAAAAGAGACGACGTCTGGATGGGAGCATATGTTCTTCTAGAACTTGGATGTACCTTTCAGCATTGATGGTGCCTTTCCAGATGTGTAAGCTGCCCATGCCACACGCACTCATGCAACCCCATACCATCAGAGATGCAGGCTTCTGAACTGAGTGCTGATAACATCTTGAGTTGTCCTTGTTCTCCTTAGTTACCATGATATGGTGTCCCACTTTCCCAAAAAAGAACTTAAAATTTTGATTCGTCTGACCACAGAACAGTTTTCCACTTTGCCACAGTCTATTTTTTTTTTTTCAGAGAAAACACCTGCGCTTCTGGATCATGTTTAGATATGGCTTCTTTTTTGACCTATAGAGTTTTAGCCGGCAACGGCGAATGGCACGGTGGATTGTGTTCACTGACAATGTTTTCTGGACGTACCCCTGAGCCCATGCTGTGATTTCCATTACAGTAGCATTCCTGTATGTGATGCAGTGCCGTCTGAGGGTCTGAAGATCACGGGCATGGAGTATGGTCTTCCAGCCTTGACCCTAACGCCCCAAATTTTTTCCAGATTCTCTGAATCTTTGGATGATATTATGCACTATACATAGATGATGGTAACTTCAAACTCTTTGCAATTTTTCTCTGAGAAACTTGTTTCTGATATTGCGCCAGTATTTTTTGATGCAGCATTGGGGGAATTGGTGATCCTCTGCCCATCTTGACTTCTCAGAGACACTGCCACTCTGAGAGGCTCTTTTAATACAATCAAATTCAAATTTTATTTGTCACATACACAGTAATACACAGTATGATATGCAGTGAAATGCTTACTCAATGGTGGTAATTTGACTGGTTTTAAAATGCTAAAAACTAACTTAGAAAACAAAAACAAAGAAAAGGTGGTCGGACTAGTCATGACGGCAGCCGACCTCACAGGCGCCATCTTGGAACCATGATGCCAATTGACTAAATAAGTTGCAAATTGGTCCTCCAGCTCATTCTTATATGTACATTTAACTTTTCCTGCCTCTTATTGCTACCTGTACCAATTTTTTTGGAATATGTAGATCTCATGAAATATAAAATGAGCCAATATTTGGCATGACACTTCAAAATGTCTCACATTTGTAATGTTATCTATATTCTATTCTAAATAAAATATTGAAATTTGAAACGTTCACTTCTTTGAAACGAAGAATTGCATTCTGTTTTTATTTACTATTTGTACAGTGTCCCAACTTTTTTGGAATCGGGTTTGTATATAAGTTCAAGACTAAGGCACAGTCTTAGTGTTTAAGTCCAGGCTAAAAACCTATTTATTTAGCCAAGGATTTTTATAAATAGATTTGCCTTAGGTAAAGGAGCAGATCTGGGGGACTCATGGACGTAGAGTATTATGGTAAACTGGTATGTTTGGATGCTGTCTTCCCCACTCTCATTGATCACTCAGGTTTGTTGACGGTGAGGTGATTGGTTGCTTTACATCTCAGTTCCCCCTCATGTCTGTGTTTCTTCTGGCTCTCCCTTTAAGTTATGATGTCATAGTTAGTCCTGCCAGAGTCCCTGCTTACACTTTACATTACATATACATTCACATTATACATTATATGACTCTGACCATACCCAACTGTCTCTCCTTCTCTTCTACCCCCCCCCATCCCCCCCCCCCTTTCTCTGCTGCCAGTGATCCAGACTCCCCCTGCCCTCCGGACCTGTCTCACTTGTCCTGGTGCCCCGCTTCTGGTTAGAGATCTCGTCATTTGGATGCCCCATATGTCTCTTTGGGATGCGTCTGGTGTCTGGGGATGGGTTCACTCTACCATGAAGACGGTTCTGGCCTCGACTGGTGTTGACAGCTATTTATCTGAGGACATTCCCACATAAAAATTCCATAAATTCTATATGTCTACATTGTACAGCTGTTTTTCTTATTGTTCTATATTTTTTCATATATTGTATATTTTGTACTGTACAGTTATTTATTTTAATTTCACCTTTGTGCCTTTGTGTTTTGCCACTTTCACTATGGTTCCTGGATCCACCCAGTTGTCTGCAGTATAAAAGCCAGTGTGTTTACGCACACGGACCAATCCTCTTCAGGTTTTATTATATGCAGATAATCTCCAGAATTGTAATTTCAGCAATATGACAAGCCAGGAGCAAACAGGTGAGGATGGGTCATGTTGTGAAAATCTTTAAAACCACAAAGGAGCAGCTGACAGCAGCTGACAACCAGAACTTGAAACCTGTCTAATTACTGTACATCTTCTTAAAAATGGGTTAAATTATTGCTTAGTGCAAGCTTTATGAAATCAATTTTATTTTCTTCTAAGCATGAGTTAAATTAAAAGAATATCAGCTGATTCTACTGATATTTAAGTTGTTCCAAATTGTCATACCAACAAATATTAATAATGCTTACATTTCTTTTATAAATAAATAAATAAATTTGTTGAAACTTTTGTTGAAACTTTTTAAATTAAATAAATCGTTCAGCCAGTCAGAAAATTGCCATGTCTGTTTATATGAATCCAAAATATTTGAGCACAAATGTTATTTTCTTTCTTTAGGGGACCATGATCAGATTCTCTCCAAGGTGTGTATCCTAATTAGTTCTAAACTTGACCTACAGTACACATGTCTTTATTAAATCACGATTCTCAAACTACCCCTCTTAAGAGGGTCCTGATTGACTGAATAACACAAGTAGCACAGGTTTCTTTCCCATTAGTTACTGTGGTCCTTGTGTACAGACACTATTCTGGATCCAAAAACATTTGTACACTGTGGAAGTACTCAGAGATTTTTACTGATTTTATTTTATAGTAATGAGTAATGTTTATAGTGCTAAGGGGGAATGTAGAGAAGTAAAAGTATACATTAATTTCAGAAACTGTAGTGAAAGTTGCCAGAAGAACATAGTAAAGTTCGGATGTGAAAAGTCTCATTGTTTTATATTAACATTTACAATATATCTACAATCATCAGCTTCAAAAGGCACAAAGCCCAGGTCACAACTTTGCTGTGAATGCTCTCTCTCTCTCTCTCTTTCTCTCTCTCTCTCTCTCTCTCTCTTTCTCTCACTCTCTCTGTCTCAGGCAGGTTTCTGATGTCCTGGAGGAGGCATTAATTAGCCTTTATCTTCCCCTGTTGTAGTGAGTTAGATGCTTATATAATAATAATAATAATAATAATAATGACAATGCACTTTCTCTTACTCAGGTGTTTAATGACCCGATCCACGGTCACATTGAGCTGCACCCCCTGCTGGTGAAGATCATCGACACTCCTCAGTTCCAGAGACTGCGGAACATTAAACAGCTGGGAGGAGCGTACTTTGTGTTTCCTGGAGCTTCACACAACCGCTTTGAACACTCTTTAGGGTGGGTGTGTGTGTCCGTGGACTGTGCTGATAAATGAACATATATTTATAAATACACTGTGGTGCTGCACAGCTCATGCACAAACTTACCCCAGTGATTCTCAATAAGCAATAAACTGAAGTTTTTACATGAATGCTTCGTACATGAAGTAGATCCATTAACTGCTAAAATCCTGAGCTGTACATAAACTTACATTCATAAAACAATAAGTGTGATAAACATGGCTGGCATTTATCCTTATTTGACAACTATTTCTATCTCTATTTGAGCTTTGTACCATTTGTGTGTATGTTAGTGTGGCGTATTTAGCAGGCCGTCTCGTTCAAACTCTAAAGAAAAGACAGCCCGAGCTCAACATTACAGAGCAAGATGTCCTGTGTGTTCAGATCGCTGGCTTGTGCCATGACTTAGGTGAGCAAACACACGCAAACACACACACACACACACACAAACACACACACACACACACATTTGTTTTGTTTACAGCAGTAAATCTTACCAGATGGTCAGTACACACATATAGTTTTGTAGTGTTCCACTCTCAGCACGTCTTGACACTAAGAATCTCACTTCTGTTTCTTCTGTTATTAATATAAAGCTTAAACAGTTTATTTTAAAATGTCACAGATCTACAGTAAAAAATATTTAAATAGCATAACAGGAGTATGGACATAAGACTTTAATATATATATGTATATTTAATGTATGCATGTTTTTCATTGGGAGGATGTAAGCTCTAGTTTTTTTTAGTACTTCAGATATCTAAAAAAAGGGACATAATTATTTTGACAGAAAAAGTAAAATAAATAACAAACAATAAAACTTTAAAACTTACTCACAATTGTCCACTTTGCAGGTCATGGACCATTTTCTCATCTGTTCGATGGCATGTTTATCCCAAAGGTTCGTCCTAAATTAACCTGGAAGGTAAGAATCAAACCACTGCATAAACTGATCACAGAATCATTCCAACTTCTCAGTGTAGATACAAATGCAGCTCTTTTTTAATGTCAGTGCACATTCTGTTAATCGACACTAAAGCAATAGCTCTTTTTGGAAAATTAAACACGACTATTTCATAAGAAGCAAAGGAAATGTTTACTACAAGGCACATGACATATGACTCCAATAAATTTTGAGGTCCAAAGATTTAATTATGTTTCACAAATGTTTTTCCATCTACAATATGTTTAGGTTGACTATCATGCTTATACAGTGCTTTTAGAAAGTCTCTCTGCAGCAACCATATTTTCCCATCACCTACTCTATGTAGCCACTGCGGAGGGACTTTTTGAATGCATGTTACAAAGGGCATTCAAGTCAAAGTGGGACTTTTGCTAGTACAGAATAACAGAATACCCTCTGAAAGTAAAAGATCTTTTTATTTCTTGTCACAAGCACTTCCAAGTAAAGACTCCACTTTATTTTTGCTCCCCCAGTCAACTGAAACCAGACACCTGAAATCTATTGGGTAATCAACCCTTGCCTTTATAAAAAAAAAAAAAAAACAAGGGCTTCATCCTTTGCCAGAGCATATATCTTGTGTGCATATTTTATTTCCATGTGATTTTCTTTAGCAGTTGCTTTAGGCAAATCAAGTGCTGGATTAGTGATTGAGCTTACTCCATCTTTGATCAAGGATTTCCTGCATTGCTAAGCCTAATTCTCCTCATGCCCTGCTACATCACAAGGAATTCCTCATACAACCCGGCAAGTCCTCTGCTGCACACAAATTGACCAAAGTCCTTCACTGTCTGCGCATTCGTTGATTAGACATGCATTATTCAGCCTACTTCACTCCGCTTAAAAAATTCTCTAAACTTTTATGTGCCTTTGAGTCTGCTATTGCATTTACTTAAATCATCAGTTCAATCTTGACCATGACATTTCTCTATATAATCCCCTAATGCACTTATCCCAGCATTTCACTAGTGCGTAGATACCATGAAGGTAGAAAGTTTTCTCAGTACACCGGAGCCATGATTGCCGTCACATTTGAAACGACAACCTCCCAGTAAAATCTTTAATTACCTAGTTATGGAAATAGCTTGGAGCAAGTTCAGGACTGCACAGGCGATGTGGCAATAACTCCCAGTAATGTGCAAGTGGTGTTGTGCAAATGATTGTGTGTACAGTTCACACAGACAGATGAGTCTCTTCCACAAGTTGGCAACAAGTTTGCAATTGCAATTACTGAATGTTTACGGGAAAAACTGCAGTGGGCTCCGAGCCACCTTGGCCGGGATTATCATTCAGGGATATATGTTCTTTAAAACATTTTGCACCGTTCAAATGTTTTACTGCTGCTAAGAGTCTCATCATCATACTGTGTTTGAAGTCATCTGTAAATGTCAATTGCTTTTATGTTTTTAATTACCAGAAATTTAATCACAAATCCCAGTATAAATTGTATACATCTCAATTAAAGAACAAAGAATTTAGAGCACAATGTTTAATTTATTTTAAGTTTTCCGAAATCAAAACAGGGAAAAGAATATAGAGACATAGCACACCCAATATTTGGTGTTTCCCTGTTAGCATGCATTTCAACCATTAACAAGGTAACTACATGTAATTGTTCAGTTATATACTATACCTAATCAGCCAAGATAAGATGAGTAAGAATCCATTGTCTGGGATTTAAAAAGTCACTTACTCACTCATCATCTATACCGTTTTATCCTCTATTCAGGGTCATGGGGACCTGGAGCCTATCACAGGAGACTTAGGGCATGAGGCGGGGTACACCCTGGACAGGGTGCCAATCCATCGCAGGGCACACACACATACACACACTCATTCACACACTACAGGCAATTTGGAAAAGCCATTAAGCCTAACCTACATGTCTTTGGACTGTGGGAGAAAATCAGAGTACCCAGAGGAAACCCACCAATCACGCGGAGAACATGCAAACTTCATGCACACTGAGACGGGAATCGAGCCTAGCCGGGAATCGAACCCAGGCCCTGGAGGTGCAAGCGACATGCCGCCAGGATTCAAATATATTTCATTTTATTTATTTATGCATTTGAGATTTTATGAATCAGTTACTGTGTATTTGCAAATATAGGTTGTATACAGTAAATTTCATGTTCTGCATAAAAGATGCAGGGGTAGCTTAATGGTTAAGACATGGACAACAGGTTAGAATGTCACAAGTTCAAAAGTCAGCACCACCAAGCCCTGGTAAGGCCCCAGGCCTTTAACCCTGAATTGTTTAGATGTATAATGAAATAAATAAATAAATAAATGTCACTTTGGATAAGGGGTACCTGCCAAATGCTGTAAATAAATGGCAGAAAAGGTTACACTGATGTCTTTTCAAATTTGCATGGTAGCTTAGTGGTTAGCACTGTCACCTTACAGCTCCAGAATCATGTGTATCGAGCATTTCTGTGTGTGTGTGTGTGTGTGTGTGTGTGTGTGTGTGTGTGTGTGTGTGTGTGTGTGTGTGTGTGTGTGTGTGTGTGTGTGTGTGTGTGTGTGCGCGCGCACCCTGCGATGGTTTGGCATCGTGTTCAGGTGTCCCCCGCCTCATGCCCAAAGTCTCCTGGCATAACGACCCTGTTCAGTTATAGGAGAATAAATGATGTCCTTTTAACTGCTTCCATAAAGGCAGACATTTACACATACAGTATACAGTACATTTATACGCTAACCCTGTTTTTCTCTTCAGCATGAGACCGCATCTGTGAAAATGTTTGATCACCTGGTGAAGGAAAATAATCTGAAGCCTGTGATGGAGAAGTATGGTCTTTCTCTACCTGCAGACCTTATATTTATCAAAGAACAAATCAACCCACAGGGCGATGACACCAACGAAGATGGGGTAAATAACTTTCTATTCTGTTTATAAGTTGAAACAGCTGAACTTACTTTTTGTTCTCTTTTACTTTAAATGGCAGTTTAAAGGCAGAACTGAGGAAAAGAGGTTCCTTTATGAGATTGTCGCAAATAAAAGAACTGGTATTGATGTGGACAAGTGGGATTATTTTGCCAGGTAAATATTTATTTAAAATAAACTTTCTGTTACTTCTTAGGTAGAATTAAAGTTAATGTATTAAAATTATAGCATATTACAGTTATCCTATTGAGAGACAAACATAATAACACTTAAACAGTGTACTGACATGGAATGGAAAATAACATGTCCATACCTAGACATAAATGACATTAGATGGCCTTCTAAAAGGTATCAGTATTAAATACAGTGGTAATAGAAAGATCATTATCATTAATGAGTATGGTATAATAATAATTATTTATAATTTATCATTTCATTATCATATCATATCCCACATTGAGATACAATTTAACTACTGTGATATATTACATTAATTGTCTGGCATTTAAAAAAAAGAAATTATAGATCTTTTTAAGAAATTAAATCCATAAGAGACATATTTTATATTTATAAACCACAATGTTTTTATTTTCCACCTGAACAGAGACTCGTATCACCTGGGCATCCCAAGCAGCACAGATCACCGCCGGTTCCTCAAATTTGTCCGAGTGTGTGAAGTTGAGGGAAAGAACATTATCTGCGCCAGAGACAAGGTATGCTCCTAACCCATGATGCATTGCGCTTTTACTTTACTAAACATTTCAAGAACTTATGAACAAAATTCATTATTGTTGATGAAAAATAATTACTAATGTCTGTTACCTGCTAGTTACATTAGTCTCTAAACATGTCTTGACTGATGGACTATATTTGGCATAAGAAAGATACTGTGGATATTTTCTTTTTTTTCTTCCTTTTTTTCCACAGGAAGTCTATGATTTATATGAAATCTTTCAAACAAGACAATCCCTACATCGCAGAGCCTATCAGCACAGAGTGACCAAGATTATTGAGGAAATGCAAGTATTGTTAACATCAATATCAGAAGTAAACATGTACAGTATATACAGTATAGTCACCCTTAAAAGGTGTAATAGTATAACACAGTGCAGAATAATTTGCATATATAAATAATATTTAGATTGTGTGTGTGTATATATACACACACACAATAGGTACCCAATCGGAATGTTGGTTTTACCGCCGTTGCGCATGGTGGCAGCATTTGAATTTGTGCATTTGCTGGCTTCTACCACTGAGTGCTATATAACTATAGACCGACACCTTAGGCCTTAGTTCTTTCTCTCAAGGATTAATGAGCACGTAGTGGTGTATAAAATCAAGTTAAACATTGTAGTTAAACGAATTCATAATCACAGTATTAAAATTACAGTATAAATGTACAGTAGACGTAAAGTAAACGTCACCACAGTGAGCCTTTAGATTTTATCATGTGTAATTAGAAAAGGTACGCATGTAAGGTTTTGTGTCAGTTAATATTTTGTGTTCTTTAAATGTGTAGTATATTTATTAACTAAAAATAAATTAAACTAAATGACTATTAAAACTCAAACATTGTCAGGACGTGCTACTGCGTCAGCAGATGTCGATGTCATTCAGGTGTGTTTTTGCATTATTATAGGAATAAAATGCAGTGGGTTGTTATGATCATCATAATTTTCTTTAATAATAAATAATGACCCCCTTTGTGCTGTACCCCCGCTGGCAAAATCTTATGAAATACAAGTGAAAGATTAAACGAATTTAAAATCACAGTACTAAAATTACAGTACAGATTTAGAATTTAAATTAAATATAGGCGTTTCTTATTCGCATCAAATTTAAGCAAAGTAAATGTATACCTTTATATTTAGCCTTTAGATTATATCATGTGTAATACTAGCATATAGGCAGAAAACAGACTTTGGGTGTGCATCAGAAAAAGTTTGCCAGATCAATGTTCAAAAACAATATAATAAAACTATATAAGACTACATAGCCTTTACTGTATAAGGCTCCACTTTTATTTAAACGCACTCACAATAACGAAATAACATTATAATATTGTAAATGTTTAAAAGCAAACAGGGTGCGCTGTTCTGTATTGTTTTTGGTGAACTTGAGCAGAACTTGAGCAACTTGGTCAGAAAATGAACCGAAACTCCGTGTACTCCGCCTCACAGACATGAAAAAATATATACTTATCGAAAGCAAAATATCTGCTTTTAGATACGGAGATACGCTATATAACAATTTATACTTTGTACAAATAAAATTGTCAGCTAGTGAACTTGATCTAAACAACATTTTACCAATGTTTTTTTTACTCATTATTGTAAGGTAAATATCGCTGGTTCAGATTTTTCATGTTTGTTGTGTAAAGCTCTCATGTGAAAATTACCATCACTATTGTATTTCTTCAATACAACATTTTTTATGACTAAATTGTATTTTAAAACTGCGGTGAGTGAAAATGTCTCTTTGCGCCACCTGGCGGCCATTTCACGAATTACTTTGGAATCCAACTGATTTATTTTGGCCGCTGTCATTTGGCCGCGGCGGTGAGCGCAGCGGTAATAGCCATTCCAATTGGGTACCTACTGTATAATAAGATCATTTAGTGCTTTCACATTTAGCCACTGCAATGGATCAGACACCGCCCACAAGTACACAACTAGTGGCATCAGCCAAATGGAGTTACATCCTTAAAAGTGAGACTTCAGATTTTAAGTGGTAAGTGGGTTTAATCAATGGTTACCGATTCCCCTCACCTAAGCAACCCTGTCAAGCAGTATTTCATATTGGCATCCTGCAGTTTTTTTTTATGAAGCTGAACTCAGTCTGTTTCTGGAAAGGAACTGACATGTTGATGAACAGCACTCACTTTTACAACTTGTATGTGCTCATGGTACACAAACATTAGTACCAGTCTTACCCTAGGATCTTCTTCTTCTTCTTTGTCTTTCGGTTGTTCCCTTTCAGGGGTCGCCACAGCGAATCATTTGCCTCCATCTAACCCTATCCTCTGCATCCTCTTCTCTCACACCAACCAACTTCATGTCCTCTCTCACTGCATCCATAAATCTCCTTTTTGGTCTTCCTCTAGACGTCCTGTCTGGCAGTTCCAACCTCAGCATCCTTCTACCGATATATTCACAATCTTTCCTCTGAACATGTCCAAACCACCTCAATCTGGCCTCTCTGACTTTATCTCCAAAACATTTAACGTGGGGTGTCCCTCTGATGAACTCATTCTTGATCCTATCCATCCTTGTCACTCCCAAAGAGAACCTCAACATCTTCAGCTCTGCTACTTCCAACTCTGCATCCTGTCTTTTCTTCAGTGCCACTGTCTCTAAGCCGTAGAGCATCGCTGGTCTCACCACTGTCCTGTACATTCTCCCTGATACTCTTTTATCGCACAACACACCTGACACTTTTCTCCACCCATTCCAACCTGCCTGTACCCGCCTCTTCACCTCCTTTGAACACTCTCCATTGCTCTGGACCGTTGACCCTCAGCACTGTACTTAAAATCCTGCACCTTCTTTACCTCTGCTCCCTGTAGCCTCACCGATCCTCTTGGGTCCCTCTCATTTACACACATGTATTCTGTCTTGCTGCGGCTAACCTTCATTCCTCTGCTTTCCAGAGCATACCTCCACCTCTCCAAATTTCCCTCCACCTGTTCCCTGCTCTCGCCACAAAGCACAATGTCATCTGCAAACACCTAGGATATAATCTTACCCTAGGATGGCATGATCATTTTTACTGCATCCAGCAAATCAACTTCAGGGACAAACTGTTCACATGCTGCCTAATATATCCCATCCATTTCAGGAGCTATTGTAACATGATGATCAGTGTTATTCACTTTATAGATCAGTGGGATATATCAATCAGCCATAGCTGTACCACTTTACATTGATTATCTGTCATACTGCAATAAACTGGTGACAGGAATCAAAATTAAAATAACAGCACCCTGCGTCCCTGTTTGTACACATACAGTATATTTCTACTAATATATCTTCTCACTTATTTGTATTTATGGCATATTAATGACCACATTATCTTTAGTGGTGTGGTGTAATGTTCATGCAGCTGCAGTGCACATACAGTATGGTTAATAACATTCCTACAAATATTACATTATAGGATAACAGAAGCCTTGGTGGAGGCTGATCCTTATCCTCTGATTGAGGGTTCTGATGGAAAAAAGAAGCGCATGTCAGAAGCCATAGATGACATGGAGGCCTACACCAAACTCACAGGTCAGCTAATTAATATGCATGTTGTGATCATCTGTTGCATATAATTTTAGATATAATTTTAAAGGCTAACAAGGTATCATAACAGAAGTGATCATTCATGATGAATAAATTATTTATATAAATAACACTCTAAAAAATAAAACTGTGCTGTACTCAATTTTTTTGGTGAAACATTTTTACACTTAAAAATATTGAGTAAATATAAAAAAATATAAAAATCATGTAAAATATACTTCATGAATTGAGTACAAGTCATTAAAAAAATTAAGTAGACATGAATAACTATATTTAGTACAATGATGTACAAAATTATGTAAATGTAATGAAAATCAGAAGTTAATGCAAAGTGAAAATGAGTAAAATAATTGAGTAGATATAATTAAAATGGAAGGTAGAAGATACTGAAAATTATACTATTATTTAACAAACAAAATGTGCTACATTTACTAAATATTTTAACTGAATGAAAAACAATACACACATTACAATTTTAATTAAACATTTATTTCAAATTTGACAAGACATGAAGTCTAAACTCAACCTGATTTACATGCAAATGACATGTAACAAGATCATAAACAAAGAGCTGGATTTATCTTATTAGTAAACAGTTTCACAAACAATACTTCTGCCACAAGTATTATACAGTTAACATGTGGAAAGTAGACTTTTGTATTAGAATCTAATGAGTCACATTTTACATCTGAAAGATTGCACACCCTCACACTTCAGTTTCCTGCAAACTGTGGGATCCATACAAATGTGTGTGCAGACCTTCTCAGGTCTTAAAGAAGCAATGACAGTCTAAATGAAGACAGGCCACTAAATATCCATGACCAACAGTACCATGCTTCACTTGATAATGATCGAAATTCCTTTTGATGATGCGACAAATGCACAGTTTACACCGCCATCCCATAATGCTGGCACCTAAAAAAGGAACAATAGTATACAAGTAAGTACAAGTGTGATTGTTAATATAAAGTCTACCAGACTGGTAAAATAGTACTTCCGTTTAAATACATACTTTTTGGACTAATATACATCATCACACTGATCTACGAGTGGTGTTTAAGTCAAAGCAGGACTTGTGATGAAAATTCTCTAAATATAGAGAGAAATAAAGGGGGTGTATTGTTATTCTGCACAATCAATGGTCCCGCTTTGACTTGAACATCCCTTGTACATGTTTTTGTCCCTTGTAAAAAAAATTATACCCAACTTTATTTATGCATGACTATCAACTATATCAACTTTTTACTTTGGTTAATAGAAAATCTAGTATACTCGAGTGGAAAACTTGTATAGTCTAGACTTATTATAGGTGAAATATTTCAAGCCTTGTTTTAATTTCTATCTTTGATTCAATGGTTACACATTTAATACTTCTGTAACATTTTAAAAAGTTGACATTTACCTTCTGTTTTATCTCAATTCAACTTCTCTTCATTAGTGGTGTTGGTGCTGTGAAAGAGATATAGACAATATATAACATGTTTTACACAAAACACACAAAATCAATCAGTTTTAGTTTCTTTTACTTACATATCAGAACATTCATAACATTGTAAATATAAATATTTAAATTTCATATTACTTTCTCCCAATTCTAATTCTGAGAGAAATGTATTTTCACTAAATCTTTATATTTCATAGCTTTAGTTATTAGTACAGTACTTAGCACTTTTATTTTATAACATCTGCTGCTGCGTGCTCAGTGTTTAATCATGTTAAAAATACTCATATACAGTAACGTATAAAACAGTACCAGAACCCGGACACTGCACCTCATTTCTGCTGTTTAAACCGGATTTGGTCCGCGTTTCTTCCTTAAAGTGTCGGAGTGACCGAGCAGACTCGCGGTTCAGTGTGTGAGGTGGACCGGTACACATGCGGTAATAATTTGAACATGTTCGTTTTATATCCTCGCCACAGTGGCGGTTGGCTGCGCAAAATCACCGCATTTGGCGGGAGAAATTCAAATATTGCGGCACAACCGCGGCCGGTTACACCAAGAAACCCGGACATGCACGCGCTGCTGCTCGGTGTTAAATCTCTCCTTTTACACCAGAGTTTAAGTGTCTGTATTAACGCCGCTTTAGCTGAGCAGTTTGGTGGTTGGAACAAACAAGCTAAATCACTATGAACACCAGGACTGGCCTGTTGCTAGCTATCGTTAGCTCTGGAGCTCAGCTGTGACAGGATTCAGAACAGTAACTCACACCCTATAAAGTTGTGTGTGCAGGCAGACAGAGTCATTATTACAGTAACTTGTGTTAGCTGTTTACTCACCAGGATTTGTAAGGAATGTTCCAGAATGTTCCAGGTGCTTCATGTCCATTCTCACATCCTCACAGCCTTCTTGTCTCTGATGTTACACCAGACTTCCCATGAGCACTTGCACAGGGCAATTTACTCAATTATTTAAGTTTTTGTTGTTAAACATAAAGAATATTGAGTTGGAATGAGTAATAATTGTAGTTCTTAAAACTAATCAGTACAATTACTCCATTAACAGATATTTTGATTGAAATGTATAAAAAAATATTAAGTGCATGTTAAAAATATAATTCAGTTAGTCAAATACTGATTTTTACTAGTGAAGTAAACTTAAATTATATTGTAAATTTAGGACAAAATTAATAGTTGTTTTTTTAGGCATTTATTTTGATTTGTCTAACTCAAACAATCATGTATGTGACTTTTAGAGATTTTATTAAGGTAACATAACCTTTTTATAACTGTGAAATTTACAAGGCCACAGAATCATTTTTTAGAGTGAAATGAATGAATGAATTGTACAAAAAACAGTTAAGCAAGGCTGTTTGCAACCATTAACACATCTGGAATACAATATTAAACAGAAGTGCATGACCTAATACAGATATAAAAAGTTATATCATCACACATTAGGTGTTCCCAGTGATCGCAAAAGTTTTGTTTGAATGGTGTGAAATAAATTGCACATATTCCTGACTCCGGTGCACTCAATATTTTATATTACCTATGCTGTGCATGTGTTTGCCATGACATTTTTAAAAATAAAATTCTCTTAATTACTCCCAAGATCACATTTTTGAGCAGATCCTGTACTCTTCTTATGATGGCCTGAAACCGTCTCGGTCCATCCTGAGGAACATTCTGTGCAGACGCCTGTATGTGTTTGTGGGACAGGCAAAACCAAAGATACCCACCATGGAGTCAAAGGTTAAAGGTCACATGTATATTACCTTACTGTATATGTAGTTAATTACCCGTATACATATACGGTTAAATAAACAAAAATGTATGGTTCACACTGAAAAGCTAAATAATCAGAAGTTTTTTTTTTTTTTAAGTGAGATATAAAGTCTTGGTTTTTGGTTTTAGGAATGGCCAAAGGAGTTGGCTGAGTCCAAACCTGCCAGCATCCAGGTGGAAATGAAGCCTGAAGACTTTGTAGTGAGAGTATGGAAAACTTAAAACCTAATTAAAATTTTTAATGATAATTTTGTAAATCTTTGAATTTTAATTCAATATTGGATGATGATCTTGCAGGTATTTAGTATAGACTATGGCAAGAAGGACAAAACCCCCATAGACAAGGCCTATTTCTACAGAAAGAACAACCCCACCAAAGCCATTCCCATTCCCAAGGATATGGTATGTCTTAAATGTTATTTGTCAATAGAACTGAAAATTGAAGATATCACAGATGTTCTGATATTTACTACATCACAACATTTAGTGTGATACACAACAGATCCACAAACACTGTATATTATCAAAAGATTATAATTTGTTTCTTTATTGAACCAGCTTTTTTTGTCCACCCACATATCCTTCTGTGTCTGGCGGAACTAATTAACCGCAACTGGTGGTGACTGATAGTTAGTGAGCGCCTGTTAGTGCAATTAACAGCGGTAAAAGTTTTAAATTCTTACCGGTACTATGTAGCCAAAAGGTGAGGAGAATAAATCATGGAGGTGGTGGACAGTCCTGAGAAACTTACCAGATTTATTTATTTTCATTATTCTTCATTAGAATATCAGCTCTGTTAACTTCTAATTTCCGAGGTTGAATCTCAAATAAATGGGACGCAAGTGCACTATGTGCTATTATGTAATGACTGTGTGCAATCCCTTGTTCCACACATCAATTAGTGCCCTTGGTCAGGGGTTGGAAAGGGATATGGGATTCAGGCTTGTGTAAAGGAAGGAGACAGTGTGTTGTTTATGATGACATATTGTTATCTGATGTGTGTTCTTGCTGAAAGTATCTGATGTGTTTTTGCAGGTGTCCAACATGCTGCCTGACAAATTTTCTGATATGTACATCAGTGTTTACTACAAAGATGCAAAGAAACTGGATGCTGCAAAGAAATGTTTTAAGGAGTGGTGTAGGAATAAGGACTTTACATGTCAGGTAACACTCACCTCCTATACAGTCTGTGTGTGTGTGTGTGTAAATTTGATCACTTTCTGATGTTTAACAGAGTAAGGGAGTGGGTTTAAGATGTGTGTAAGATTCAGGTGCTAACCTGACATTAGAACATGCCGTAAGAATTATGCTAGAAATGGAAGTGTCTTTATTTTCATGTAGTGGCCCAAAGACAAGCCCAACATATGGTGTGCCCCAGGCTCTGTGCAACTTTTAACATGTTGGAAATGTCTGTATTTGTAGGATGCTGATGACACGGCAGTGGAGGGAGAGATACTGTAGGTGGCTATGCTGTGATGTAAGTGTAGAAGTGGTCCCTGAACATTCTAACCCTGGGTTTAGGATTGTTGACGCGAGAGATCATATACCACTTCTGCAACTTTAAATGCTGAGCTTTAATAATCATTATACTATTTCAGTTTAACAAATATGGGAAATTGATCTATCAATACATCAGATTTTGCATGTGTCTGTTTCTGAATTTTATGAATTTTAAAGCAGGGGTTTTAAACGAATTACTGCATCAGCTTATTTAATGTGTTAAACTGGAATGTTATTAAATAGTAGTAGCTGGATAAACTGGATTTGTGTTACACAGGAATGCATGGTGGGAAAATAAAGGTTATAAACTTCCATTACAAGTTAGCTGAATTAGCCTTGGAGTTCAGCTGGGTTTAGTTTAAATTGGGATATTTTTTTTGTATTATTGGTGTATTTGCTTCTTCATGCAACTCCTGACTTTTATTGATGTATGTGGTGAGTGTATCTGGTGTGGTGTTTTAAAGCCGTTTAAAATAAGGCTAATAAAGTCTCAGGGTTGATTATATTTTGTGTCCTTTTTCTGCTTTACTGGAGTCTGCACATTTAATACTGATGTTAACATATATTTAACCATAAGCAAAATATTAATATTGTGATGCTAGTTGATTCTTTGTACAGGAAGTCCCTAACTAATGAACATTTGAGTTTTGACCTTCTGATACAAACAGACTAGGGTTTACATCTAACATTCGAAGAGGCGAACAAATTAGGGATGTAGCCGTCACATACTGTTAAATGTTGGACTGTGGGCATGATGTTTAGGCATAGACGCAGAGGGGGATGATGGTGAAACAGTCTTTTAATTATAAACAAACCAAACATGAGCAAAGGAAGTTGGCTTTACTTTGGAGCATACTATAAAACAGAACTCAAAACACTGAAACATACACAGATTAGGGATTACACAGTCTAATACAATACAGACAAGGGATACAAACCAGACGAGACTAGACAAACTAAACAGCCTAGAGGACTAAACACAGGGGACTATACATGCAAGGGGCTAAACACACAAGACAGACTTGGCTAGGCCTACTAGCTGTTATGCACATTAGCTGCTAAGCTAGCTAGTAGCTAAACAAACTAATTGCTAAACTGGCTAGTAGCCAGAGGGCCAGCAGACTAGGTATGAAACAGACTAGAAACTAAGAACTATAAAAGGTTAGTGGCTAAACAGGTTAGTACCTAAACAGACTAAGATCTAAACAGACGAGGAGACTAGACAGACTAAGAACTAAGCAGGTTAGTAGTGCACTGATTAGTATTTATACAGACTAAGAACTACACATGCAAAGGAGGTTACTCACACATGAGGGTAAAGACACAAGGCTACAGTAATTCTCCTAGAGGCTAATCCTGCTAGGAGACACAGAGACAAGGAGACATACTAAATTAAAACAAATATTAAACTTAACATCAAGCTCCAGAAACCAAATGGCCAACTATAATTAAACAAACTGATCCAGACAAAACAAAACCCACTTAACAGAACTGAAATTAATGCTCGACCCAGTTTCCCAGAACAACCAGCTATTTATAATGTGACTAATGAGCTACCTCGTTCAGGTGAGCTCCGCATCACCCAACCGGTGCCTTCTGGGAAACTGAGTCTACCAACAAAAACTACAAACCAAACATACTGCCCTCTAGTGGTGAACTCTCACAGTAGCTTGCATATATTGTACAAAAATAAACACTGCAGTGCACCAGTTACTGATATTTACAATTATATACAATATTTTCAGTGTGTAAGCTAATGTTTAAAATGTCTAAAATCCGGTATATTGTTTGTGTGTGTGTGAGTGTGGGAGAAATGTGTTAGCCTCACTGGTTTCAATGCATCAGTCCGGGAGCACGATGATATAAAATGTTTGTCCTATAAAGCTGTCGATGGTGAATAATCATAGTTTCGGAAGATCCTCAACAAGACAAAGTTCACAGTCCAATATAGTGGAAAAAGCTCTGAAACAGTACACTACTGCAAACTTAGTTTACAGTCTAAGTAAAGCCAACAACCGTGCATGTGTTTGTGTGTCTGTGCGCGTGTGAAAATCGTCCTACACAATAACCCCCCTCCACCTCCTCCGCTTTCTCTCTCGTCAGGGTTGATTCTTTTCAAAGGTAAAGTGCAGGTAAATTATTTTTATTTTTATTGTATATTATTTATTAATAAATTTTATATGAATATTTTTGGGTTGTTTTGGGTTATTTCTTATGGGGAAATTTGCTTTAAACCAAAATGCCATTTAGGATTCCCCTCATCAAGATTTTAAGGCGGAGGGACATTTCACATGTGAGATGCATTTTCTTTGGTGTGGTTATGGTTTTTGGCCATGACAGTTTTAGACAACATTCAGGATGAGCTGCAGGAAAAGTAGTGTCCAGGCCTCCAGGCCTTAGCGTTGCTTGATGTCAGTGGCCGGAGAAATGGATAATAATCTCCAATAACTACCTGGACTCCATATTAACATAAATTAACATCAACTGTTACAGCTGAACTGCCTGCCAACTAACACACTGTATGAGTGCAGATCATTTACTGCTCTCTGTTTTACCCAGATGAGGATGGGTTCCCTGTTATGTTCAATTTTTCAATTCAATTCAATTTTATTTATATAGCGCTTTTAACAATGGTCATTGTCTCAAAGCAGCTTCACAAAATGAAAGAAATTCATTTAAAAAATAAAAATAAATAAAAATAAAAATAATTAAAAATAGTAATAATAAAAAATTGTGTATGTGTCAGAAAAATGTGTCTAGATAATAATGAGATGAATGAATGAAATGTCTCTGATGAGCAAGCCAAGGGTGACGGCGACAGTGGCAAGGAAAAACTCCCTGAGATGGCAATAGGAAGAAACCTTGAGAGGAACTAGGGTTAAGGGTTAAAAAAAGCAGTGGGCCTAAAACTGAACCCTGTGAAACACCAAACTTCACTAGAGAACATGCCGAACAATTACCATTTAAGTCTACATACTGATAACGATCGGTCAAGTAGGACAGGAGAGGGCTGTACTCTTAATTCCTACTACATTTTCTAATCTGTGAAGAAGAATACTATGATCAAAAGATTTTGGAACATAACTTATGCTGAATGAGGAATTTATTATTTTTAACAGGGGTTCTGTTATTGCTGGTACTATCTGTTTAAGCAAATGTGTTGGTATAGGATCTAATATACTGTACAGGTTGATGAGTGAAATTAGTTTATTCTCTTCAAGGGGAGTAAAGTATTCTAGGTTCCGATCTGACATTCAATTCAATTTTATTTTATTTTATTTGTATAGCGCTTTTAACAATTTACATCATCACAAAGCAGCTTTACACAATCAAAAGAATTAAGTTTGTATGAAATGTAAATATGTATGAATCAAAATTATATGATTGTCCCTGATGAGCAAGCCTAGGATGATGGCGACAGTGGCAAGGAAAAACTCCCTGAGATGGTAATAGGAAGAAACCTTGAGAGGAACCAGACTCAACAGGGAACCCATCCTCATCTGGGTAAAAACAGATAGCAGGGATTGCTGTGCATAATAATATGCGAGACTGGAAGTTCAGTATAAGAGGAGATGTGTAAGATTAAAGTCCAGTTTGTTCCTGGAGGCTCAGGTAGACTGTGAGAAATTCCAGTCCTGAACTATTGAGCGACTGAAGTCACAGGTCCTTAGAGAACAGCTGTCTGCATCAGTCGAGGACAGGACCACCTTCATGGAAAAGTGGAACCAACCCCAGTCACCACACGCATTCCAGGCAGACCACACGGGGAACCATGTGATGAGATCTCCAGTTCATGACTGGACAAAACATGGCCAGATTAACATCTGAATTGATTACATTGTCAGGTTTTAAAGCTTCAATTTTATGCCTAATATTTACAATTTTATTATTAAAAAATTTCATAAAGTCCTCATTATTGCATCATGTTGTTGTGGAAATTTCTGAAGTGAAGAGATACGTTGATCTAGCTACACTAAGAGCTTTTCTATAGTTCAGGATGCTCTCCTTTCATGGCATTTGAAATACTAACAATTTAGTTTGACGCCATTTACGTTCTAATTTCCGAGCGGTCTGTTTTTGTCACATTGCCATCTTGAACTGCCATTATTTCTCCCCTTTTTCCCACGCTTTCATGTCCTCTCGCTCTCACACGTGCTCATGTTTTCTGGCTGTCATGCTTTTTCCCATTCACAACTAATTTATCCCGGCATTTAAGGAAGCGCAAAGCGCTGTCTCGCTGCCAGATTATTGCGTGCCATCAAGAGCCCAGTTTTCTTGCGTTTCTTTTTGTGTTAGTTTTTTCTGTCTTCGACCTCGCTTGTTCTCGGTTTTCGCTTCTAGTCTCTCGTTTTTGGATCTCGTTTGCTGTGTGTTTCCCGGCTGTTTTTGACCTTTTGCTTCGGTTCACGGTTACGTCTCTGCTCGCTCCCCTTTCGGATTTTTGCCTCGCTGATTGACTCATTGGCTTTGAACTCTCGCACTGGCTCACGACAACGTCTCTGCTCGCTCCCTTTTGATTCTCGCTCCGCGGACGGATTTTTCTGGTTTTTCGACCTGTTTTTCCAACCCTGTATTACGTCATCGGGATTCCCCCCGAAACACGGAAGTGCTCGACCGCCGACGTGCCACGCCCCCTTTTTGGCGCTGTAATCTGCACTTGGGTCCTGCTCCTTTAGCTCTCTTCTTCTTCCTGCCGGCCTCTGACAGTTTTAAAGTGCACATGTGGTCGTTATACCAGGGAGAGAGTTTCTTATCTCTAATATCTTTTCTTTTAACTAAAGCTACATTATCTAAGGTATAACGGAAGGTCGACTCTAAATATTCAGTCGTCTAATCGAGTTCTGTGGGGTCAGACGGTGATTGAATCAAAGTTGTTAACTCTGGGAGATTACTGATAAAACTCTGTGTAGTATTGTACGTTTAATACGTACGTAGAATGTACGTTTAATACGGTAGCGCGGTGCTGTGCGTACATTATCACTATAACACTTTATTCGAGACAAGATAGTGATCTAATATAACTTCAGACAGTAAAATTGTAAATAAATTTCTTATACTTATTCTGAAAAATATTATTAAATCTAAAGTGTGACCTGCTTTATGAGTGGGTCCTACTACACACTGGTTTACTCCTACTGAGTCCAGTATGGACATAAATGCTGTTCTCAGAGGGTCTTCTGGATTCTTAAAATGGATATTTAAGTCTCCAGCAATTAACGAGTTTTCTACAGAAATGACTAGGTTTGAGAGGAAATCTGCAAATTCACAGAGAAATTTAGAGTACGGCCCTGGGGGTCTGTAAATGACAATTAGCAGGATCGACTGAGCAGACTTAATATTTGTTATGTTACTATAGAGAACTTCAAATGAATTTAATTTGTGTCTGTGTCTTTGAACGATAGACAAGTTATTATTGTGAATAACTGCGACGCCTCCTTCTCTACCAGTTAGCCAAGGCTGGTGTATGTAGCTGTATCCAGGAGGACTAGCTTCATTTAAAGCTACATGCAGTGGTTATTTAAGGGAAATGTGTATGACTGCAGCACACACTGTCACGGCCAAACTGCAACAGCTAAAATAAATCAGTCACAATTTAAAATAATTTGTGAAATGACCGCCAGGTGGCGCAAAGGACATTTTGCAAAACGGCTGCAATTAATTTTGTTTAGACAGACTCTCTGTTTCTATCTGTCTATTGTTATTATTAAGGAAAACAGCACAAACAACAGCTCAAGGGCTTGTAAAAACATTTTTATTTTTAATTGTAAAAATGTCAATTTTGGAGTCAGTGGTCCGAGCACACCGTAATAATCTTTGCATGATAAATTGACTCGAGGCATGAATCTACACGAAGCGCTTCAGTTTCAAATAATCATTTAACGCTGAACCCAAATAGCAAAAGAACATGATAATAATAATCAAAAGAGTAATAATCATCGTGACTTTAGCTGTTTATGTCCAGCATTGAATAATTATTTCATTATTAATAATTAACGCTGCTTCCATCGCGCACGCTTTTAATTTTATAAATGCATTGTTTGCATCAGCAAGTATATATTTGTGCTCTGCTGTTTTTTTTGGGGTACTGATTTTATATTTTGTCTGCTTTGCAAATGTCGCCCCTGTTTATGATAGATGAATATTATGACTGAAACAAAGCTGCTCGTGTCGGCTCATATAGCATTTTGATCAAAGGGGAGATGAAAATTGAAAGTGTGTACCAACAACACAGCACAATGCATGTGTGTGACTGGCTGAAATGTGGTTGTGAATAAGCCTTTTAGTAAATGTAAAATGTTAGCTTGAACCCGCGGCGCGCGTGTGCGCTCTTTCACTTTGCCGAGTTTTGATCTAAAGTCAGATGAACGCGTGCGTTGATATGAGAGATTTATAAGAGATTTCTCTTTCCCAGAAATACAACAAACACAAATTTATGCATGTTAAATAAGCGCTGTCTTTGTGGCGCTGTGCGAAACGCACACCGATGTGAGCCACTTTATTTTAGTAATAATACACAAACATATTTTGTTTGGGGGTGGGGTTAAGAAACACCGCACCGGCAGAAGTAGACTAATGATTACGAATGCGTAAGATAACTGACTGGCCATTTTAATAATTCATTGATAAGTTGATGTCTTTGGTTTCGGCTGTGATGAAGGTGATCATTCAATTCAATTCAATTCAATTTTATTTGTATAGCGCTTTTAGCAATTTTCATTGCCGCAAAGCAGCTTTACATAGGCAAAAGAATTATTTAAGTTTGTATGAAATGTGAATTTGTATGAATCAAAATGGTCAGTTTGTCCCTGGTGAGCAAGCCGAGGGCGACAGTGGCAAGGAAAAACTCCCTGAGATGGTAATAGGAAGAAACCTTGAGAGGAACCAGACTCAACAGGGAACCCATCCTCATTTGGGTGAAACAGAAAGCAGTAAATGATCTGCATTTATACAGTGTGTAGGGTGGGAGGCAGTTCAGCTATAATAGCTGATGTTAATTGATGTTAATATGGAGTCCAGGTAGTTATTGGAGACCCAGGTAGACTTGTAAGAAGTTCCAGTCATGAACTATCGAACTGTCAAGTCCCCAGAGAAATAGTTGCCAACACCAGTCAAGGCCAGAACCATTTTCTAGGTAGAGAGAATCATTCCCAGACACCAGACGCATCCCAGAGAGACACACGGGGCATCCATGTGACGAGATCTTCAGCCAGAAGCGGGGCACCAGGATGGGTCAGACAGGTCCGGAGGGCAGAGGGAGTCTGGATCACTGGCAGCTCAGGAACGACATGTGTAGCTCGACAGAGAGAGAGAGAAAGAGTGAAAGGGGGGGACAGGAGGAGAGAGGAAAAAGAAAGAGGGGGGGAAAGAGAAGAAGAGGAGAGATGGCAGTTAGGTATGGTCACAGTCACACAATGTATAATGTGAATGTATATTAACTGTAGAGTGCAAGCAGAGACTCCGGCAGGACTAACTATGACAGCATAACTAAAAGGGAGAGCCAGAAGGAAACACAAACATGAGGGCTTCCTGACATGTAAAGCAAACAATCACCTCACCGTCAGCAAACCTGAGTGATCAATGAGAGTGAGGAGGACAGCATCCAAACATACCAGTTCACCATAATACTCTACGTCCATGAGTCCCCCAGATCTGCTCCTTTACCTATGGAAAATCTATTTATAAAAATGCTTGGCTAAATAAATAGGTTTTTAGCCTGGACTTAAACACTGAGACTGTGTCTGAGTCCCGAACACTATTTGGAAGACTATTCCATAACTTTGGGGCTTTGTAAAAAAAAGCTCTGCCCCCAGCTGTATTTTTCATAATACGCGGTACTGACAAGCAGCCTGCATCCTTTGATCGAAGTAGGCGTGGCGGATCGTAAGACACTAGCAGTTCGCTCAGGTACTGCGGCGCGAGACCATTTAATGCTTTATATGTCAAGAGTAGTATTTTAAAATCAATTCGAAATTTCACAGGGAGCCAATGGAGTGAAGATAAGATAGGGGTGATGTGCTCATATCTTCTGGTTCTGGTGAGGACTCTCGCTGCTGCATTCTGGACTAGCTGAAGCTTATTTATGCATCTAGCTGAACAACCAGACAGTAAGGCATTACAATAGTCCAACCTAGAGGTGATAAAAGCATGAACTAGTTTTTCTGCGTCGTTTAGCGACAATAAATTTCTTATTCTGGCAATATTTCTGAGGTGAAAGAATGCTATCCTGGTAATATTATCTACATGTGCTTCAAATGAAAGGCTGGAATCAATAATCACACCAAGGTCTTTCACTGTTGCATTTGATGGAACAGAAAGGCCATCTAAAGTTACGGTGTGATCTAAAATTTTACTCCTAGCTGTATGCGGTCCTATGACTAGAACTTCTGTCTTATCCAGATTTAGCAGAAGGAAGTTAATTAGCATCCAATTTCTTATGTCCTGCACACATTGCTCAATTTTAGTAAGCTGTTTTTTCTCATCAGGTTTTGCTGAGACATATAACTGTGTATCGTCAGCATAACAATGAAAACTACTACCATGCTTACGGATTATGTTGCCCAGAGGAAGCATGTAAAGGGAAAAAAGCAGTGGACCTAAAACTGAACCCTGCGGAACGCCAAACTCCACTAGAGAACATGCAGAATAATCACCATTTAAGTCTACATACTGATAACGATGGGTCAGATAGGATCTGAGCCAGGAGAGGGCTGTACCCTTAATTCCCACTACATTTTCTAATCTGTGAAGAAGAATAGCGTGATCAACAGTGTCAAAAGCTGCACTGAGGTCAAGTAATACAAGCATAGTTACACAACCCTTATCAGAGGCCAATAGAATGTCATTTACTACTTTAACGAGCGCTGTCTCTGTACTGTGATGAGGCCTAAATCCTGACTGATACAGTTCATGTATGCCATTTCTATGTATATATGAGCATAGCTGCTCCGCTACTATCTTTTCCAGGATCTTAGAGATAAAGGGGAGGTTTGATATTGGTCTGTAACTGGACAGCTGACAGGGGTCGAGGTCAGGTTTCTTAATTATTGGTTTGATAACTGCTAATTTAAAAGATTTTGGAACATATCCAATGCTGAGTGAAGAATTAATTATTCTCAACAGGGGTTCTATTATTGCTGGTACTATCTGTTTAAGAAAATGTGTCGGTACAGGATCTAATATACAGGTTGATGAATTTGAAGAAGAGATGAGTGAAATTAGTTCATTCTCTTCAAGGGGAGTAAAGTATTCTAGGTTCTGGTCTGACATGGCTAGATTAACATCTGCATCAATTACATTGTTCGGTTTCAAAACCTCAATTTTATGCCTAATATTTACAATTTTATTATTAAAAAAATTCATGAAGTCCTCACTATTGCATGATGTTGTTGTGGAGATTTCTGCAGTGGTCTTATTTCTGGTTAATTTGGCTACAGCATTAAATAAGAATCTAGGATTATTTTGGTTATTTTCTATAAGAGTGGAGAGATATGTTGATCTAGCTACACTAAGAGCTTTTCTATAGTTCAGGATGCTCTCCTTCCATGCTATTTGAAATACTAGTAATTTAGTTTGACGCCATTTACGTTCTAATTTCCGAGCGGTCTGTTTTAAAGTGCGCGTGTGATCGTTATACCAGGGAGCAAGTTTTTTATCTCTAATAATTTTTCTTTTGACTGGAGCTACATTATCTAGGGTATAGCGAAATGTCGACTCTAAATATTCAGTCGCCTAATCGAGTTCTGTGGGGTCAGACGGTGATCTAATCGAAGTTGGGAACTCTGGGAGATTACTGATAAAACTCTGTTTGGTAGTTGATGTGAATGTACGTTTCATACGGTAGCGCGGCGCTGTGTGTACATTATTATTGTGACACACTTGAATTGAGACAAGATAGTGATCTGAGATAACTTCAGATAGTGGTATTGTGAATAAATTTCTTATACTTAATCCAAATAATATTATTAAATCTAAAGTGTGACCTGCTTTATGAGTGGGTCCTACTACACACTGATTTACTCCTACCGAGTCCAGTATAGACATAAATGCAGTTCTCAGAGGGTCTTCTGGGTTTTCAAAATGAATATTAAAATCTCCAGCAATTAACACTTTGTCTACAGAAACGACTAGGTTTGAGAGGAAATCTGCAAATTCACTAAGAAATTCCGAGTACGGCCCTGGAGGTCTGTAAATGACAATTAGCGGGATCGACTGAGCTGACTTAATATAGTTAAATACACTTATGTTACTATAAAGAATTTCAAATGAATTAAATTTGTGTCCGTGTTTTTGTACAATAGTCAAACTATCATTGTGAATAACTGCGACGCCTCCTCCTCTACCAGTTAACCGAGGCTGGTGTATGTAGCTGTATCCAGGAGGACTAGCTTCATTTAGAGCTACATACTCGTCCTGTTTAATCCAGGTTTCTGTTAAACAGAGTATATCAAACTCCTGATCTGTGATAATTTCATTAACTATAACTGCTTTAGATGCAAGAGATCTAATATTTAACAGTCCTAGCTTCAGATCAGACGTGCCGGCTGCGCATTCAGTCTGATCCAAGTTTGTGGTCTTTATGCTAATTAAATTACTAAAACAGACTTTCTGAGTCTTTCTAAATTTGATTTTAGCTCGGGGAACAGACACAGTCTCAATAGAGTGAACCCTGAGTGACGACTCTATGCAGCTAGCAGACGGTTGGTTTAGCCTGTCTGTCTGCTCCCTGGCCTGGGCTCTGGATTGTCACCGATTAACTAGGCCTTTTCTAAGACTATGAGCTATACTACAAGAAATGAGAGCAGCACCTTCCCGAGTGGGATGGACACCGTCCCGCCCTAACAGGCCAGCTTTGCCCTCAAAGGTCTTCCAATTATCAATAAAGCCCACGTTGTTTTCAGAGCACCACCTGGACATCCAGCGGTTCAGCGACCATAACCTGCTGTAAGTTATGTCACCACGTCTCATTGGGATGGGACCAGAGCATACTACTCCATCGGACATCGCCTTCGCTAATTTAAACACCTCTATAAAGTTATTCTTACTAACCTCTGACTGACGAAGGCGTATATCGTTAGCTCCAGCATGTACTACTATCTTGGAGAACCTGTGCTGTCCTAGAGCCCTAAGATTACCTGCTATGTCCGGTGCTCTGGCTCCCGGGATACACCTAACCACTGCCGCTGGCGCCCCTAAAGGTCTAGCTAATTTCACGTGTCTCAGTATAGAGTCTCCTATAACCAGAGCTCTTTCAGGTTTCTCAGCGGGTGCATCACTGAGGAGAGCAAACCTGTTGGACACGTGAAGCGCAGAAGAGGTGTGCTCCGGTGGGCTAGCCTTAGCGTTAGCTTTGGCTGAACGAGTATGCCGCCGAGTCGTCACCCACTCGCCCCGCTGTGAGGGCTCTAATGCCGGAGTCGGGGGCTGGTTATCTCCGCCTGCGGCACCCAGACTGTCCGCTACAGGAATAACACTGCTCTCACACTCTCTAACCCTCTCTAAAGTCTGGATGCGCTCCTCTAACGCTGATATCTTCTCCGTCAGAGTGCTCACTAACATACACCTCTCACAAATAAAATTATTACTAACGACGGAGGAAGAATGTCTAAACATCCTGCACTCTACACACTGAACGAGCTGAATATTGGACATGATAACGTACCTGAGTCGGAGTTGTTTGGAGCTGAATTCCGTTTGTTGTTTTTAGAAAAAGAAACTCGCGCGTTCTCCAAAAAGCGCAGAAAAAGGCGAAGCCAAATAGTGTGAGATGTAAAAACTAGTTGCTATTAATATTATTATTGTATAAATGAAAAAAAGTATGTAATTTAAACGCTAACACAAACGCAAACTTTCGCGGCAACGATACGAAAACAGGAAGCTACGTAATTTGAATTTGATCATGTCATCACGTCATCTCCAGTAATTCACATTTCATACGAATTACATGATTTTTCCCCCCATTAGTTTATATAAAAGCAGACATTTTGCTTCCTGTAAGTATATATTTTTCATGTAGAGTATAGATAGAGTTTTCATGTTCATGGCGAGTATACACAGAGTTTTGGATTATTTTCTGACGCGCTCAAGTTCACAGAAACCGATACAGAATAGCGCTGTATCCCTGTTTGCCTTTATTATTTTACAAAATCATAACTTTTTGTTGTAGCTGATATAGTTTTATTATATTTTTTTTGCCCATTAATTTGACAACACCTGTGGCTCACCCACGTTTTCTGATACACACAGCCAGAGTTTTCTGGCTACGCGAGTGTTTCACAAGATAAAATATAAAGCTACTACGTGCAGCTCTAAAGGAGCTGTGACTCATTAATCCTTGAGAGAATGAACTGATGCCCGAGGCATCTGTCTATAGCCATATAGCGCCACTCAGCGGTAAAAGCCACCAAACGCACAAACCCAAATGCCGTCACAGTGAGGCGTGGCGGTAAAACCAGAATACTGCTCGAGTACCATCTGTATTTTATCTATTTTATTTACATATTGTAACATATTGAGGGAATACACAAAGGCAAGCACACTGACAAAACACAAGTATATAACAGAAAACACATCCAATACTGCATCTCTGCCATCAAGTCACAATATTCTATTCATTTAATTTGCAGCATCTCAGTAAAAGCTCTTCTTCCTCTTTATCGCTTTATGCACTGACCACCACAAAAAAAAATTGTGATATCAGCAAAGAAGATGCTCTGGTGGTGTGGCAGGAGCCTCGAGTCACAAGTCGTACGTGGTGTAGTTAGCATAGAACGGATGCACTGAGTTGTGGATGTGTGCAAGTTCAGTCTCATTTTCACACCGTCATCTATAAGCAGCATAATAAATATGCAGGAACACAAGAACAGCTCATATAAACTCAAAAGGTTATTATACTGTTATAAGCTACATTCTACTGGGTTACAGATTATTTTATTCCTGAGGAATAACATTTACAATTTATCTACAGTTGAAAAGGTTTGCTTCCCCCATGGTTTAAATGTTAGCAAAAACCCATTATCTACAAAAAAAAAGATGTCCAATGTGTATACAACATAACTAACATTAATCTTAAGTCATTACAGAGCATTACTGGCCACGCTAGTGTAATTTGTAACAACACTCAGTGTATGGAGATGAAAGTTGTTGTTCTAACATGTCGGCACACGTTATCACATAGAATCTAACAAAAAATGATCCAAAAAAACAAAAAATGAGGAGAACCTTTTTTTTTACAAAGTAGCTAGAAGCTAGTGGCTAATGGATAAAACTGGTAATTAAAAAAGAAAGAAAGAGAGAGAGAAACTGTGCTTGATTACAAGGTCAAGGTTGAAGTTAAGGTTTAGCTACTAACCTGTTTAGCCACTAACCTGTATAGTTCTTAGTCTGTTTCATACCTAGTCTGCTGTGTACCTAGTCTGTTCGTCCCTTGGGTCTCCGGTTACTAGTCTGTTTAGCAATTAGTCTGTTTAGCTACCATCTAACTTAGTAGCCAATGTGCATAACAGCTAGTAGACCTAGCCAAGTCTGTCTTGTGTGTTTAGTTCCTTGCATGTTTAGTGCCTTGTGTTTAGTCCTCAAGTCTGTTCAGTTTGTCTAGCCTTGTCTGATTGGTATCCCTTGTCTGTTTTGTATATTAGTTTGTTTAGTCTTGCTTGTTTAGTCCCTAGTCTGTGTATCATTTAAAAAATGGTTTTGTTTATAGCATGCTCCAAAGTAAAGCGAACTTTCTTTGTTCATGTTTAGTTCATGTTTTGTTTGTTATCATTAAAAAGACTCTATTATACCATCATCCCCTCTGCGCCTATGCCTGCCTTTCAAACCCACAGTTAAGCCCACAGTGCTCGACCTTACCAGAGGCATATCAGAGGGGTCCCCCCAGTAGAATTTTTTTTTGGTGGGGGGCTGGGACCGTGATGCCGGGGCAAGCTGACTGTGGATAATTGGCTTGCCCTACGGCAAAACAGTGGACTATACTGGAGGCGAGAGAGCCTCAGTGGAGGCTCCATGTCTCCAGAGCCCAGCTAGGGCCCAGCCAGAGAAAGCCCTCACCACGCTCTCCATCTTCATCTGCAGCCACCCAGGTTTCAAGGAAGGAGCCAGCGCTGCCTCCACCGCCCGGCTGCACTGACATCTAACATCCACTGCCCAACTTCGAGGGCTGAATCAGAGCGTGCTTCCAACACCCAGCATCTAGAGAGGAACCAGGACTGCATCGGCTGCCCGGCATGGGGACAACTCAGTGCTGCCTCTGCCGCCTGGCCTACAACATCAATCCAGTGCTGCCGCCGTCACCCAGCTTCGACAACGTCGTGCATCCACTGCCGCTCAACCCGAGTGCGAGCCATTGCTGCTGCATTTGCCGCCCGGCTTTGGCGGCAATCTAGTCTCGCACAATCTCCTACCCTGCTCGGGGAGCCTGCTAATCGGCGTCGCAGTCGGGTGGAGTGCCCAGGACCTCCGTTAGCGCTCCAAAGGAGCGTTTTAAAGGGGGGGGGTACTGTGAGGGTTCGCCACTAGAGGGCACTGTGCCCGGAGTCTTTGTTTGTGTAGTTTTGTTTGTAGACTTGGTTTCCCAGAAGGCACCTCAGTCAGGTGATGAGGGAGCTCATCTGAACAGAGGTAGCTCATTAGTTTCGTTAAAAATAGCTGTTGGTTCTGGGAAACTGGGTCGAGCATTATTGATGGTTCTGTTAAGTGGGCATTGTTTTGTCTGGTTATGTTCTGTTTAAGTTTGTTCAGTTATAGTTGGCATTTGGTTTATGAAGCTGTTTAAGTTAAGTTTGCATCTGTCTTGATTTAGTATGTCTCTTTGTCTCTGTGTCTCCTAGCAGGATTAGCCTCTAGGAGAATTAGCCTTTTGTGTGTTTACCCTTGTGTGTAAGTTTAGTTCTTAGTCTGTATAAACACTAACCATTTAACTACTAACCTGGGGTGCGTTTCCCAAAAGCATCGTTAGCCGAAGGTTCGTCGTTACCAACATAGTTCAACAATTCGGTGTTTCTCGAAACCATAGCTCAAATGAACATTCGCAAACAGCGTCGCAAACTTACGTGGTTGGAACCACAGCCTTCGACCTGTGGTTAGAAGCATAGTTCCTTGCCGCGGCTGGGTGTGTTCTATTCACAGTTCACGACCCTACGCACTATTAGTTTCTATAAAATTTCCCAACCACTTTGAGCGATTTGGAAAACTTAATGTTTTGGTGCTCAGATATTAGGTTATTCATTTTTCGGTTATTTTGATTACAAATTCACTTTGAAACGCTATAACAGCGGTAGCATCGCAATTATTCTCCCTTTGAAGTGCCCTACGAAAGCATTATTTATGCCGGTTGGAACACAGCCTTGGTTTCGTTTTTCGAAAAAAAGGTGAGTTTTTAAGTAAGTATCTTTGTTGTGCTCTCAGAAGTAGAAGTAGAATATGGACTATTCATAGGTTAAAAAAAATAGAAATTATATATATATCCTCATCAGAAGTGTCATCTTCCTCATTCACAGCAGCACCAGAAGGACCCCCTCTTCCTCATCAAAAAGCGGGAAATTTTCCTTGACTACAATGTTGTGGACAATTGCAGTAACTACAATTACATAGCAGCTTTTGGAGGGGTTCAGTTTCAGGCCACCACTGGACTTGCTTGTTTGGTCACACTTGCAAAGTCCCTCCACTTGTTTCTGACTTCCTCTGGGCTTCTCTCATACCCATTTCCAGAAGCATTAATCTTTTGTGCGATTTCATTCCATGTTTTTTTTTGTTAGAATTTGTAACTGTTTTTTTTTTATTTAGAGCAAAGCAAGATTTGATTGTTTCCCACCCCCTCCAAAAGAACTGCAAGCTCTTTTGTAGTAAATTGTGGTTTCTGTGTCATTTTTTCCCCATCAACTCTCATTAAAACATGGCTTTATGTAAAGGGACGTATATAGGAAATGATCTTGAGCAAAATAGGTAACAGGTGTTCACAACACAATCCCAGCACTTTCAAAACCCATAATTTCTCATCAATTATTATCAATACCAAATAAAAATGAGTTCAAATGAAATATAACTAAAACTTATAGACTTTGTTATTCAAAAAGAGCACATTTAAACTGTGTATGCCTATATATGTTTTATTGTACAAATAATGAATGTTGCGTTCAATGCAACCACGGGGGGGCTCAATCCAGTGTCTTCTTGTGCCAGTCCCAAGTCTGGATAAATGCAGAGGGTTGTGTCAGGAAGGGCATCCGAGGTAAAACATTTGCCAAATCAATGATGCGAATCACGAATATAATTCCCATACCGGATCGGTCGTGGCCCGGGTTAACAACGACCGCCACTGGTGTTGTTGACCTACAGGGTGCTGGTGGAAATTGGGCTACTGTTGGTCGAAGAAGGAGAGAAGGAAGGCGTGTTCGAAAGCAGAGAGAGAAGAGGAAAGGCAAGAGTTTAGGAGTGATAGTAGGGACTTTGAATGTTGGGACTATGACAGGGAAGGGAAGAGAGTTAGTTGATATGATGCAGAGAAGAAAGGTGGATATACTGTGTGTACAGGAGACCAGGTGGAAAGGTAGCAAGGCTAGAAGCTTAGGATCAGGGTTCAAATTGTTTTACCATGGTGTGGATAGGAAAAGAAATGGAGTAGGAGTTATTCTGAAAGAGGAGTTTGTAAGGAATGTTCTAGAGGTGAAGAGAGTATCAGATAGGGTGATGAGTCTGAAGCTGGAAATTAAAGGGATAATGTTCAATGTTGTTAGTGGTTATGCCCCACAGGTAGGATGTGAGTTAAAAGAGAAGGAGAAATTCTGGAGTGAGTTAGATGAAGTGATGCAGAGCATCCCCAAAGGTGAAAGAGTGGTGATTGGTGCAGACTTCAATGGACATGTTGGGGAAGGGAACAGAGGTGATGAAAATGTGATGGGCAGGTTTGGTCTTCAGAACAAGAATGTAGAAGGACAGATGGTGGTGGACTTTGCAAAGAGGATGGAAATGGCAGTAGTAAATACTTTCTTCCAGAAGAGGCAGGAACATAGGGTGACATAAGAGTGGAGGCAGAAGCACTCAGGTCGACTACATCTTGTGTCGACGTTGTAACCTGAAAGAGATCAGTGACTGCAAAGTGTTGGTAGGGGAGAGTGTAGCCAGACAACACAGAATGGTCGTGTGTAAAATAACCCTGGTGGTGAGGAAGGCGAAGAGGACAAAGGCAGAGCAGAGGACAAAGTGGTAGAAGCTGAGAAAGGAAGAATGTTGTGAAGTCTTCAGGGAGGAGTTGAGACAGGCTATGGGTGGGCAGGAGGTGCTTTCAGTTGACTGGACAACTACAGCCAATGTGATCAGGGAGACAGGTAGGAGGGTACTTGGTGTATCATGAGGTAAGGGGAAAGTGGACAAGGAGATTGGTGGCGGAATGAGGAAGTCCAGGAGACAAGGACTCCAGGGAAAGAGGCTAGCTAAGAAGAAGTGGGACACAGAGGACTGAAGAGAGTAGACAGGAGTACAGGGAGATGCAGAGTAAGGTAAAGGTAGAGGTGGCAAAGGCCAAACAAAGAGCATATGAGGACTTGTATGCTAGGCTAGACAGTAAGGAGGGAGAGGTGGATCTGTACAGGTTGGCAAGGCACAGAGATGGGAAGGATGTGCAGCAGGTTAGAGTGATTAAAGATAGAGATGGAAATGTACCGAGATGCCAGGAGGGTGATGGGAAGATGGAAGGAGTACTTTAAGGAGTTGATGAATGAGGAAAACGAAAGAGAACAAAGAATAGAAGAGGTGACTGTTGTGGAACAGGAAGTAGCAAATATTAGTAGAAGTGAGGTGAGAAGGGCGTTGAAGAGGATGAGTGGAAAGGCTGTTGGTCCTGATGACATACCTGTGGAGGTATGGAAGTGCTTAGGAGAGGTGGCAGTAGAGTTTCTGACAAGTTTGTTTAACAAGATCTTGGAGAGTGAGAGGATTCCAGAGGAATGGAGAAGAAGTGTATTGGTGCCAATTTTTAAGAACAAGGGAGATGTGCAAAGCTGTGGCAATTATAGAGGTATAAAGCTAATGAGCCAGACAATGAAGCTGTGGGAAAGAGTAGTGGAAGATAGGTTAAGGGCAGAGGTGAGCATTTGTGAGCAGCAATATGGTTTTATGCCTAGAAAGAGTACATCAGATGCAGTATTTGCTTTGAGGATGCTGACAGAGAAGTACAGAGAAGGTACCAGGGAGTTGCATTGTGTCTTTTTAGATTTAGAGAAAGCATATGACAGGGTGCCAAGAGAGGAGCTGTGGTATTGTATGAGGAAGTCTGGAGTGGCAGAGAAGTATGTTAGAGTGGTGCAGGATATGTATGAGAGCTGTAAGACAGTGGTGAGATGTGCTGTAGGTGTGACAGAAGAGTTCAAGGTGGAGGTGGGTCTGCATCAAGGATCGGCTCTAAGCCCCTTTTTGTTTGCTCTGGTGATGGACAGGATGACAGATGAGGTAAGACAGGAGTCTCCATGGACTATGATGTTTGCAGATGACCTTGTGCTCTGTAGCGAGAGCAGGGAACAGGTGGAGGAAAATTTGGAGAGGTGGAGGTATGCTCTGGAAAGCAGAGGAATGAAGGTTAGCCGCAGCAAGACAGAATACATGTGTGTAAATGAGAGGGACCCAGGAGGATCGGTGAGGCTACAGGGAGCAGAGGTAAAGAAGGTGCAGGATTTTAAGTACTTAGGGTCAACGGTCCAGAGCAACGGAGAGTGTTCAAAGGAGGTGAAGAGGCGGGTACAGGCAGGTTGGAATGGGTGGAGAAAAGTGTCAGGTGTGTTGTGCGATAAAAGAGTATCAGCGAGAATGAAAGGAAAGGTGTACAGGACAGTGGTGAGACCAGCAATGCTCGAGTTGGAGGTAGCAGAGCTGAAGATGTTGAGGTTCTCTTTGGGAGTGACAAGGATGGATAGGATCAAGAATGAGTTCATCAGAGGGACAACCCACGTTAGATGTTTTGGAGATAAAGTCAGAGAGGCCAGATTGAGGTGTTTGGACATGTTCAGAGGAGAGATTGTGAATATATCGGTAGAAGGATGCTGAGGTTGGAACTGCCAGGCAGGAGGTCTAGAGGAAGACCAAAGAGGAGATTTATGGATGCAGTGAGAGAGGACATGAAGTTAGTTGGTGTGAGAGAAGATCATGCAGAGGATAGGGTTAGATGGAGGCAAATGATTCGCTGTGGCGACCCCTGAAAGGGAACAGCCGAAAGACAAAGAATGAATGTTGCGTTCGTGACATTATTACACCACTTCTACGTAACGTCACTGCGAAAGCGCATTGAATGCGAGCCGAAGAGAGAGAAAAAACACTCTACAGTAGGGGGCGATATGCACCTATGGCACTACTCCGCCATTGTATCGAAGAAGAAGAAGAAGAAAAACGACAGATTAAACCAATATGGTTTTAACGATGGAAGTGTGACACAGGTACTATAGTGTTGGGAAACAGTCGTGACTAGTTAGTTATTTTCTTCAACGTTGCATCGTACAACAGTGGTTAGGCAAAGAGCTACATCGTTGTATGGGAAACGCACCCCTGCTTAGATCCTAGTCTGCTTTTTAAGCTACTACCACCATTTAGTCGGGAGGGCCGCAGACCATCACGTGATTCTTCCGACCCCCGTGATGTCACCGACCAACTTTTTAAACTGCTAGCTCATGCACTGTTGGGGGCAGAATAACACACTCAGAGGACAAACCTTGAGAGGAACCAGACTCAACAGGGAACCCATTCTCATTTGGGTGAAACAGAAAGCAGTAAATGATCTGCATTTATACAGTGAGTGGGGAAGACAGCATCTAAACATACCAGTTCACCATAATACTCTACGTCCATGAGTCCCCCAGATCTGCTCCTTTACCTATGGCAAATCTATTTATAAAAATGCTTGGCTAAATAAATAGGATTTTAGCCTGGACTTAAACACTGAGACTATGTCTGAGTCCCGAACACTATTTGGAAGACTATTCCATAATTTTGGGGCTTTGTAAGAAAAAGCTCTGCCCCCAGCTGTATTTTTCATAATACGCGGTACTGACAAGCAGCCTGCATCCTTTGATCGAAGTAGGCGTGGCGGTTCATAAGACACTAGCAGTTCGCTCAGGTACTGCGGCGCGAGACCATTTAATGCTTTATATGTCAAGAGTAGTATTTTAAAATCAATGCGAAATTTCACAGGGAGCCAATGCAGAGAAGATAAGATAGGGGTGATGTGCTCATATCTTCTGGTTCTAGGGAGGACTCTCGCTGCTGCATTCTGGACTAGCTGAAGCTTATTTATGCATCTAGCTGAACAACCAGACAGTAAGGCATTACAATAGTCCAACCTAGAGGTGATAAAAGCATGATAGTATGTATAGTACTACATAGTGATTGAATGTATAAGAAATAATGACTATTTTTTTTTCTAACATATGTAAAGATAGAACATAACCTTATTGTTACACACTGTATTTATTAATTCATTCATCGTCATACTACCTACCCAGTACAGGGGCCAGTGGGGCCTGGAGCCTGTCCCAGGGAACATGGGGCAAGAGGTACTGTCACGATCGGCGTGTATTGGCGGATGTTGATCGCCGTGGGCGGAGAGAGCAGGCATAAAGGCAGAGGGGTAGTTGAACAAAAAGAGTCTTTTAATAAGAGTTGTCACAGAAATAATAAATACACAAAACAAACTTAAACAATACTTAATGGAATGGGGTTAATCATGGGCTCTCTGGCAGGACACTACCAGGCACTAATACCTTTTACACTACGTTTGAGATTGGTAGTGAAACACAGGCTAAAGGGTGCCTAACAGGTCCTGTGGCGAAACACAGGCAGAAAGACGACAAACATACATCCCGTGGCGAGACACAGGCAGAAGGACGACTAACAGGACACACAAACTACACGTGGAGCTGAAACTGGACACAACAAGACACCCGACGAGTAATAGCCATGTCTAGCTAATTGCCATGTCTTTAGCCCTAGTCCTGTCTTTCGTCTCTCCTTGTCTCTCGTCTCGCCTTGTCCCTCGTCTCGTTGGTTATCTAATCTCGTCATGTTTCGTCCTGTTTCAGCTCCACGCGTAGTTTGTGTGTCCTGTCACGCGTTTCCTTTCGCCCGTGTTTCGCCACAGGGCGTTTGCTAGAAATTCAGCCTGTGTTTCACTACAGAGCTTAAACGTAGTAGTGTAACAGGTATTAGAGCCTGTTGGTGTCCCTTAGTCTGTGTCCTGCCAGAGAGCCCATGTTTAACCCCATGTTAAGTATTGTTTGAGTTTGTTTGTTTTGTGTCTTTATTATTTATACTTCTGTGACTACCATTATTAAAAGACTCTTTTGGTTACACAACACCTCTGCCTGTCATGATCTCTGGGTAAAGAAATGGACGCAAGATGCAGGTATGGGTTGAAAACACATGAGTCTCTTTTTATTGTACTTTTGGGTAAGCTTTTTCCACTTATCTTGAGCTCTTTTTAAACAGAGATGACAAACAAAACCAAATAAACACAAACACAAAACAGCCTCCTCATGCTGGGTCTGCAGGCGGGCACGAACACACAAGAGCTGAACAGCAAACTAATCGAAATGTCACATGCGCGCTACGCTGCGCTTGGCTGGCGTCTTGACCGTGACCTTGACCCTACTGCCTGGTTACAACAGGCCTTACCCCGACCCTGCAGACTTGGCTTAATCCTGAGGAGGAGACACGAGGTTCCAGTGAGGTTGCGAAAACACGTGCAAAACAAACATAGCAACCCACGGCGATCAACATTCGCCATTACACCCCGATCGTGACAGTAGATTCTATAAAATTAGGTTTCTTTGCTAAAAGAAAAATGAAATCAGAATATTGATAAAAAAAATATTTTGTTTTGGTAATGTGTTGCAAACTCTTTGAAAATATTAAGCCAAGAGAAATGGAAAATTATATAGTAATAATTAACATATTTCTATAATATTTTATACAGTGGAACCTTGGATTACGAGTAACGCGGTTTACGAGTGTTCCGCAAGACGAGCAAAGATTTTTAATAAATTTTGACTTGAAAAACAAGCATTATCTTGGTTTACGAGTACTAACCTCTACAGACGCCTTTACTTTTTAGTTTTTTTTACTTTACAGCAGTGATTCCGTTAGTACAAACATGCTTACAAACACAAAATAAAATATCTTTTACACACACATGTGGTCACAGTGTTATAGTAAACAGTACATGCATGCACAGATGTTGATTATACCAGTAAGAGACAAGCACTATAATTGCCCAAAATTCCGCAGCACAAGAGAAGGAAAAAAAACGTTCGCTCAGTTGTGATCACGTGATGTCGGCGTCAAAATAAGAAGCACATGTGTGATACATGATTATTGGTCCTCGTAAACCAAGACAATGCTCGTTTTTCAAATGAAAATTGATTACAAATCTTTGCTCGTCTTGCAGAACACTCCTAAACCGTGTTACTCGTAATCCAAAGTTCCGCTGTGTAATATATTTTAGAAATATGTTAATTATTACTATTTAATTTTCCTATTTTTAAATTTTCACTTGGCTTAATATTTTCAAACAGTTTGCAACATATTACCAAAACAAAATATTTTTTAATCAATAATCTGATTTCATTTTCTTTTAGCACTGAAGAAACCTAATTTTATAGAATCTACAGGTCCATATAACTTACCTGCTGTCATGAACGGGGTGTAGTGGCAGGTGTTGAACGCCGTGGGCGGAAGGAGCAGGCATTGAGGCAGAGGGGTTGTGTAATCAAAAAGAGTCTTTTAATGATGTTTAAACACAAAGTATAAATAAAGACACAAATAAAGGAACAAAAACTCAAACAATACTTAACTCTGTGCTAACAGGGGCTCTCTGGCAAGACACAGACCGGAGGACAAACACACGCCCTGGCAGGGGGAGACACACACCACGCCCTGTGGCGAGACACAGGCAGGGGGAGACACACACCACGCCCTGTGGCGAGACACAGGCAGGGGGAGACACACACCACGCCCTGTGGCGAGACACAGGCAGGGGGAGACACACACCACGCCCTGTGGCGAGACACAGGCAGGGGGAGACACACACCACGCCCTGTGGCGAGACACAGGCAGGGGGAGACACAAACACACACCATGCCTGTGGCGAGACACAGGCAGGGGGAGACACAAACACACACCATGCCTGTGGCGAGACACAGGCAGGGGGACACACACACACACCACGCCCTGTGGCGAGACACAGGCAGGGGGACACACACACACACACCACGCCCTGTGGCGAGACACAGGCAGGGGGACACACACACACACACACCACGCCCTGTGGCGAGACACAGGCAGGGACACACACACACCACGCCCTGTGGCAAGACACAGGCAGGGGGACACACACACACACACAACGCCCTGTGGCGAGACACAGGCAGGGGGACACACACACACACACAACGCCCTGTGGCGAGACACAGGCAGGGGGACACACACACACACACAACGCCCTGTGGCGAGACACCACGCCCTGTGGCGAGACACAGGCAGGGGGACACACACACACACACACACCACGCCCTGTGGCGAGACACAGGCAGGGGGAGACACACGCCACGCCCTGTGGCGAGACACAGGCAGGGGGACACACACGCCACGCCCTGTGGCGAGACACAGGCAGGGGGACACACACGCCACGCCCTGTGGCGAGACACAGGCAGGGGGACACACACGCCACGCCCTGTGGCGAGACACAGGCAGGGGGACACACACACACACCACGCCCTGTGGCGAGACACAGGCAGGGGGACACACACACACACACACACCACGCCCTGTGGCGAGACACAGGCAGGGGGACACACACACACACACACACACCACGCCCTGTGGCGAGACACAGGCAGGGGGACACACACACCACGCCCTGTGGCGAGACACAGGCAGGGGGACACACACACACACACCACGCCCTGTGGCGAGACACAGGCAGGGGGACACACACACACACACCACGCCCTGTGGCGAGACACAGGCAGGGGGACACACACACACACCACGCCCTGTGGCGAGACACAGGCAGGGGGGGACACACACCACGCCCTGTGGCGAGACACAGGCAGGGACACACACACACACCACGCCCTGTGGCGAGACACAGGCAGGGGGACACACACACACACACCACGCCCTGTGGCGAGACACAGGCAGGGGGACACACACACACACACCACGCCCTGTGGCGAGACACAGGCAGGGGGACACACACACACACACACACACACACACACCACGCCCTGTGGCGAGACACAGGCAGGGGGACACACACACACACACACACCACGCCCTGTGGCGAGACACAGGCAGGGACACACACACACACACACACACCACGCCCTGTGGCGAGACACAGGCAGGGGGACACACACACACACACACACCACGCCCTGTGGCGAGACACAGGCAGGGGGACACACACACACACACACACCACGCCCTGTGGCGAGACACAGGCAGGGGGACACACACACACACACGACGCCCTGTGGCGAGACACAGGCAGGGGGGGACACACACCACGCCCTGTGGCGAGACACAGGCAGGGACACACACACACACACACACACACACACACCACGCCCTGTGGCGAGACACAGGCAGGGGGACACACACACACACACCACGCCCTGTGGCGAGACACAGGCAGGGGGGGGACACACACCACGCCCTGTGGCGAGACACAGGCAGGGGGGGACACACACCACGCCCTGTGGCGAGACACAGGCAGGGGGACACACACACACACACACACACACCACACGCCCTGTGGCGAGACACAGGCAGGGGGACACACACACACACACACACACCACACGCCCTGTGGCGAGACACAGGCAGGGGGAGGACAAACACATAACCGGACACACAAACTATGCGTGGAGCTAAAACTGGACACTAGAGAGAAGGGAGACACCAAGAGAGAGACACGTAGAGACCAGAGGGAGACACCAAGAGAGAGACACGTAGAGACCAGAGGGAGACACCAAGAGAGAGACACGTAGAGACCAGAGGGAGACACCAAGAGAGAGACACGTAGAGACCAGAGGGAGACACCAAGAGAGAGACACGTAGAGACCAGAGGGAGACACCAAGAGAGAGACACGTAGAGACCAGAGGGAGACACCAAGAGAGAGACACGTAGAGACCAGAGGGAGACACCAAGAGAGAGACACGTAGAGACCAGAGGGAGACACCAAGAGAGAGACACGTAGAGACCAGAGGGAGACACCAAGAGAGAGACACGTAGAGACCAGAGGGAGACACCAAGAGAGAGACACGTAGAGACCAGAGGGAGACACCAAGAGAGAGACACGTAGAGACCAGAGGGAGACACCAAGAGAGAGACACGTAGAGACCAGAGGGAGACACCAAGAGAGAGACACGTAGAGACCAGAGGGAGACACCAAGAGAGAGACACGTAGAGACCAGAGGGAGACACCAAGAGAGAGACACGTAGAGACCAGAGGGAGACACCAAGAGAGAGACACGTAGAGACCAGAGGGAGACACCAAGAGAGAGACACGTAGAGACCAGAGGGAGACACCAAGAGAGAGACACGTAGAGACCAGAGGGAGACACCAAGAGAGAGACACGTAGAGACCAGAGGGAGACACCAAGAGAGAGACACGTAGAGACTAGAGGGAGACACCATGAGAGAGACACGTAGAGACTAGAGGGAGACACATGAGAGAGACACGTAGAGACTAGAGGGAGACACCAAGAGAGAGACGGGCAGTTAGCTACACATACACCTAGCTAAGCATGTCTTTAGCCCCAACATGCACTAAGCTACACTTACCTAATAGCTTAACACACACTAGGGAATGGGGGCACAGAAACACAGACAGAGGATACCCAGTGGCTAGGCGAGGCAGCCCTCCAAGACTAAGCGAGGCGGCACTAACAAGCTAATCGGTACTCCAAAGCTAGGAGGGGCGGCACTCTAAAGCTAGGCGCACTGGGACACTAGGGGGATAGGAAACACAGGACAGCTAGAGACACGAAGGGGCTATGGCTAGAAGCATGCTAGTTACTGTAACTCAACATAGATTTTAGCTAAACACGCTCCTAGCCAAACACACACCTAACTACTTACCTGCTCTAGCTAAACACACAAGAATACAGGAGGACAACAGCCACAGTACTTACATACATTTAAGACAGGACTGAATCAGCTCCACTAACACAGACACACAAAACATACACAGAAACATTGCCAATAAGAGAGCCCAAGTCAACACAACAAAAATCAAAATAAACTAAACAAAGAGCAAAAACAAACTAAAACTAAATGCCCACACAAGTGACAGTGGTGATACCAAACAATGCTCAACCCAGTTTCCCAGTCTAAACAGCTATTTATAGAGATGGATTGATGGCTACCTCGGTTCAGGTGTGCACTTGCATCACCTGACCGAGGTGCCTGCTGGGAAACTGAGTCAGCCAACAAAAAACTACAAAATGAAAAACAGTGACCTCTAGTGGCGGACCCTTACACCTGCTTAGTTCTTAAAACTTTCTACTGATTTTAGTGCAGATGCCGTATATAATTCATTTCAAATTAATCTCTATTTTGTCTGTTATTGACCTCATAGACTAGGATGAGCCATGCCTCACCTATGCATGTGTATAGTTCTGGGCTTAAACTGTGAGAACACACATTTCTCTGCACTGAAAGTATTTGATCAGGTTTTGCTTGAGAGTGTGAGAGGGTGTGTATGCAGAAGCATATAGTGGTTAAAAATGTAAATTCATGAGTGCATGTACACATCTGATTGCAACTACAAATTAAATAAACTTTTAAAAACTGTTTGGTGAGGTTGAAGACCTCAAACAATTTAATTGTGACATGAAAGTTGAAATCAAAAAGGGGCAAATATTTTTGAACTACTAGGCTGCTAAAATACAAAGGAATATTTAAAACCCCCAAATGTAAACCATTTTAAACACAGTGTAAACCTTATCAAATTACTGTAATTACTGTTTTATACTCAATAGTTGTAGTGTTTAAAGTGTTTTGTACTCCAAAGTTTAAATCATTTAAAAAATAAGGTGTTTTTTCACTCACTCATGCACAACCAAATTATAATGGTTCCACCCACTTTTGTGTGGTGTTTAAGGTGAGCACCAGCCAGCGCTCGTCACGCAAGGTCTCAATATGTAAACGCACACGCGTCGCTTGTGCCAGGTTTTTACTTTCACTTTCATTTCTCCTCGCAGAATTATATGCCATTACTCTGACCTGTTAACTCCAGAATAATAAATCCAGCACTATGACAAGCCAAAGGCACCGGAGCGAGGAGGATGCACCGCGCCCCGAGAGCTTTAGAACATCCAGGAAGAGAACGGCAGCCATGACACAAAGAGAAAACCACCACTCAAAACATCAACAGGAAGGTAAAGAACCAAGTTAAATCTACATCACTGGCTCACTTCAAATTTGAATTGCAGCACTAGAAATATGTCACATAATGCCTGTATAACATTTCCTACAGTTCTATATAGTTTATTACTCTAACATTACATACATTTTATATAATACTGTGGTTAAATTCTTCTTACATATTGTGACGTTTTTACGCCCGAAAGGATGGTGGAGAGACGAGTTATTAATTTGCTGCCCAATGCAAATGGCTGGGAGTACTTTATTGACTCACACAAGGTAACCAGCAGCATAACAACACACACACATCACACATATCCTGGCTGAAGCCACTAAACCAAATACCTTTCCCCAACAGGGTGAACACATAACAGCCCCCCCCCCGCAAAGCATGATGGTTCCCAAGCGAAACCCCGCCCCCGTCACACTGCCCCCACCCGAGCTGTGACCGTCCCCGGTCACCATGGCTCAGTCCAACAGACGTGACGGTGGTCGGCGCCGGCGTTGGGAACGCCGGAGTCTGGTTGCGGAGGAAGAGGGCCCGTCGCCCTCCTCCTGAGGCGGACTGGCCTCCACAGCATTCGACGATGCCCTGGCGTGGGGCTGATAAGGAGCCAGACGATCCCGGTGGAGCACGACCAGTCGCGACCGCCCCGCCAACCGCACCCGGTAGACCACGTCAGAGAGCTGTGCGACGACCGTGCAGGGGCCCACCCAGTGCGACATAAGCTTAGGTAAGAGCCCCCTTTTCCTTCCGGGGGAATACACCCAAACTTGCTCCCCAGCAGCAAAGTCTCGCCCCCGGCTGTGCGTATCGTACACACGGCGCTGCTTAACCCCGGCGTCCGCCAAGTGTCTACGCGCCAATTCGTGGACACGGAACAGTTTGTCTTTTAATAAACAAAAATACTCCACACCTGGTTTCGAGGGTAAATCCACTTGTGGGGGGGACCCGAACACTAGATCCACAGGCGTGCGCAACTCGCGACCGAACATCAACGCAGCTGGCGTCAGCTGCGAGGACTCCTGCACCGCTGTACGATACGCCCAAAGCACGAGAGGCAAATGCTCGTCCCAATCTTTTTGCCGGTCGCTGGTAAGCACGGCGAGTTGGGTGGTGAGTGTTCGGTTGAACCGTTCCACGAGGCCGTCACTTTGTGGATGCAGGGGCGTGGTGCGGGTCTTTTTTACTCCGAGGCGCTCGCACACCGCCGCAAACACCTCCGCCTCGAAGTTACGCCCCTGATCGCTGTGCAACTGCTCCGGGACGCCGAATCGACTGAACACCTCGTCCACCAGCACTCGAGCCGTGGTGGAAGCGCTCTGATCTGGAACAGCGAACGCCTCCGGCCACTTCGTAAAATAATCCATGGCCACCAGCACATAACGATTCCCGCGATCAGAGACGGGAAACGGCCCCAGAATGTCCACGCCCATACGTTCCATGGGCGCCCCCACCCGAAAGTCTTGCAAGGGTGCTCGTGAGCGCTGGGTAGGGCCCTTCTTTGCCGTGCAGACATCGCATCTGTGAACAAAAAGTTCGCTATCCGTATGACAACCCGGCCAGTAGAACCGAGCACGCAACCGCCGCAGTGTCTTAGTTACCCCAAAGTGTCCCGAACCTGCGTGCCCATGAACCATCCCCAGCACACATGCCCGCAAAGTCCGCGGCACCAGCAGCTGAAAAGATTCGCCAGCGCCACACGGCCGTTCCCACTGGCGGTAGAGTAAGCCCCCCCGCAACGCTAGTCGGTGAAACTGCGAGTGGAGAGCTTTTTCTTCTGGACCCAGGTGGGCAATGGCGGCATAATCCGGTCTCTGGCCCGCGTTAACCCAACCTAATACCCGCTGCAGCGCCGGGTCCTTCTCCTGTTCGACCATTAGCTGCTCGCAGTCCATCTGTGGCACAGGCGAAACGACCACCGGCGATGGTTTAGGTGCCGCAGTGACTCGGCTGCACGCCGGCTCGGACGGCCGATTACCGACGGGGGCTTCGGAAGACTGCGCAGGGAGAATGTTCTGGTTCACGGGGGTCGGGGTGTGTTCGCTGTCGTGACCACCCACACGCTCTTCAGCCCGCTCGCAGTGTCGACAACGCTCCTTGCTACACGGCCGGCGGGATAAAGCGTCCGCGTTACCATGCAGTTTCCCAGCTCGGTGCTGGACGGTAAAGTCATAGTCCTGCAACCGCTCTAACCAGCGCGCCAACTGCCCCTCGGGCTCTTTAAAACTAAGTAGCCACACCAGCGAAGCGTGATCGGTCCGCAGCGAGAAGGATTGCCCGTATAAATATGGCCTAAAATGTTTTAGAGCCGCGACGACCGCTAGCAGCTCGCGCCGCGTGACGCAGTAATTCTTCTCCGGTCCAGACAACGCGCGGCTGAAGTAAGCGACAACACGCTCTTCGCCCCCGGCAACCTGAGACAGGACGGCTCCCAGCCCTACATCGCTCGCGTCCGTGTCGAGAATAAACGTACGAGCTATATCAGGATACTCGAGAACGGGCGACGTAACCAGAGCTTCCCGTAACCGAGTAAACGCACGCGCGTGCTCCCTGTCCCAGCGAAACGACTGGTTCTTTCTCGTGAGCGCGTGCAGCGGGCTGGCGATCGTAGCAAAATCCCTCACGAACCGGCGATAGTACGACGCTAACCCGAGAAAAGTGCGCAGCTGCGACACATTTGACGGCTCAGGCCAATTCCGTACCGCGGCAATTTTGGCTGGATCGGTGGCAATCCCTCGAGCGCTAATGACGTGTCCCAGAAAGACAGTTTCTTGCCGCAACAACTGGCACTTTTTGGGATTGAGCCGCAAATTCGCCCGCCGGATAGCTAGAAACACCTCCCGTAGGTTAGCTAGCGCGACCGCAAAATCCTTGCCGTGCACCAATAAATCGTCTAAGTAGACGACACAACGGTTGCGAGGGATCTCTGCCAATACTCTCTCCATCAACCGTTCGAACGTAGCGGGAGCGTTGCAGAGGCCGAACGGCATGCGCCGAAATTGCCATAGCCCTTGTCCGATAGAAAACGCGGTTTTGGGTCGTGCTTCCGGGGCGAGCTCTACTTGCCAGTACCCGCTACGCAAATCCAACGAGCTAAACCACGCCGAGCCCGCAACGTGTTCCAACGCATCATCTATTCGCGGCAACGGATAAGAATCTTTACGCGTCACCTCGTTTAACCGCCGGTAGTCCACACAAAACCGCCACGATTCGTCCTTTTTACGCACGAGTACAACGGGTGAAGACCACGGTCCGGATGCTGGCTCTATGACGCCCGAGTCGGCCATCTCACGCAGCTGCTGCTCGGCTATAGCTCGTTTAGCTAACGGGAGGCGTCTCGGATGTAACCGAACAGGAGCTGCGTTACCTGTATCGATGTGGTGCTGCACCAGATCGGTATGCGTGCACTCGCGCTCATCCACTGCGAAAATATCTGCGAACTCGTGCAAAAGGGACTTCACAGCGTCGGTCTGCGTCTGATTTAGCCCCACACTGCTACGCTGCATCAGCTCGGCCATTATTCTCGCTCGGACAGCTACCGGATGTTTACACGGCGCGTCCACCGGAAGTTCCGCCCCCTTGGTGCGTGCTACTAACCCGTCCGGCTGCGCTTTGGGCACTAGCAACCTAGCTAAACCGAAACTACCACGCAGAGTCCCGTCCGCGAGATTTAGTACCGCACCCCACCTTTCCAAAATGTCTAATCCCAAGATACAATCATCCTCTATATCCGCCACAAAGAATGGGTGAAAAAGAATGATTGCACCTACTTGTATTCGCACTGTGCGACAGGCCCGTATCCTCAGATAACTCCCCGACACGGTGCGAATGTTCACGGCCGGGTCCGGCAGCACACGACCGCGCTCTCCATGCTCCAACAATCCCCCGCGCAGCAGCGAAACTGTAGAGCCGGTGTCCACGAGCGCCCGCAGCGAAACGTTGTCCAGGCCGCAGTCCACATAGACCCCGGCGCGATTTCCGACACGTCCCGACCGGAAGTTAAATCCGGCAGTTGGGGAAACAAAGATGGCTGTGGGAGGCGGTTTCCCCTCGGCGCCCCCCGAAGCTAGTTTAACGGCTGCTGGGGTACGCTGTCCTCCGGCCGGAGAACGTTGCAGCGGTGGTCTGGCGGTCCCTGGCCTCGGCGTCGTCGCGGAAACTCGGAGGCTGGGTCGAGGCCTAGCCGTGACGGGTAGCCCTGTCCCCGGCTAGGTTCACCTACCCAGCGGCCGCGAGCCACCGAAGATCGCTCGGCTCTCTCGCCGCGGTGTTCACCCAAGATGGGCTCGGCGCGCTCGGCCTCACGCAGCGCCTCGGACAGGGACGCCGGTGCCGCTAACCGGAGGTGCTCGCGAAGCCGGTACGGCCGGACTCCCCGAAGGAACGCGCGACGAGCTAGCTCCTCCTGCTGGCCGTGTCCGAAATCCGGATAGCCCTGGCGCGCGAGAGATCGCAGGTCCATGGCGAACGCCCCTAGTGGCTCAGAGGCGCTCCGCACGCGGGTTGCCAACTCCTCGCCCGCGGCCTCGTTACGATCGGGGGCGTGGCTAAGTCCAAACACAGCTCCAGCATCATTTTAGGGGTTCCTGATGACACAGATATCCTGGGCCTTATCCCAAACAGACATGCGACATCTTAAAGAGAGGAGATTAGAGGTGGGACACAATGCTGCTGTAAGCATGACGGCAAAACACACAAAATTATTTTGTTGGCAGAGATGAAATACTCTGTTTCTTATACATCAGTGGAGCTGCTGTGTTATGAAAACAGTCAAGAACTTCAAGTTCATCATTGTCCCCGTTCCTACAAACTGAAACTTCAAATCTTGATAATCACTCAGAGGCTGAAAGCTGAAAAATGTGGAAGCTGAAAAAGTTTTAGCTTTAATCAGATTCTACCCCTGTACTACAGGGTGCATTACTGTACTGTATAATACTACAGCTTACTAGGGTTTTGTGGTCATTTCCAGCCTTATAGAACATCTACTGTCACACACTTCAGTCACCCACAAAAGCTCCTCCAGAGGTTTTTAAAGCATCAAGTCACAGACAAGCCAAATGACGAACAACATTTCTTACTATCTTTAATGATCAATAAATCTGACTTGGAAAGGACCTTGAGTTTAGTGTGATGGTTTTCTATTCATTCGTTCATTCATCGTCTACACCCCTTTATCCTGTATGCAGGGGCCTAGAGCCTATTCCAGGAGACTGTGGGTATGGTGTGGGGTACACGCTGGACAGGATGCCTATCTTGCTGCCGTTCAAATGAAAATTTTAGAGGGTAATTCTAGTGAAAAAGACTTAGATTACAAGTTGATTAGCATTGATGTACAAAGAGCATGTGTATTTATGTCACTGGCAATGAACCAGAGTGTTCGAGCTCCAGAACACTCCTGATTGTTAAACACTCACTCTCACTCACTCATCTTTTATACCACTGTATCCTGTATTCAGGGTTGCGGGGATTGTTAAACACTCTGTTTTTATAGAAACATCACTCAGACCAGAGGAAGCCAAAATATTTATATATTTTTTTCTTCCCCAGGCTATGATCAGATTTCAACTGAACCCAAGGTGTGTTACCTACAAAAAGCCACCCATGCTTTAATCACAACATGGTCTTACCAGTAAAGTGTAATGTACAATATGCTGTATTTAGTATTGCAATGTGTGTGTTTTGGGATGCTATTTTTTATTTTTTATTTTTTATTTTTTTTATTAATTGGAATGTCATTAACCAGACTGTGATGATTGTGTTTGGCCATTCACTGATCTCTACTATTTATAGTTCCACCCCATCCCTGTGTTTATTTTTTTTTTTAAATATGTGTATTAGTTCCAATATGAGATAACATAGAGATACTCAGAGTTGTCACCAGACCCAGTGTCCAGTGCGACCCAGTGTAATAATAATAATAATAGCGGCAGTGAACCTTTTCTTACTCAGGTGTTCAATGACTTGATCCACGGTCACATTGAGCTGCACCCCCTGCTGGTGAGGATCATCGACACTCCTCAGTTCCAGAGACTGCGGAACATTAAACAGCTGGGAGGAGCGTACTTTGTGTTTCCTGGAGCTTCACACAACCGCTTTGAACACTCCATAGGGTGTGGTATATCTCTATTTGTACAGTATATCTCTATTTTTATGTACAGCATATTTCTATTTTTAGTTCTATTTTTCCTAGTTCAATTTAATTTTTCTATTTAATTTTTCTATCGTATTTCTTTTATTCATATTTATTTCTTATTATAAGCTTTAATTCTCTTTTTAAGGTCACTGGCGGTCGTATAAGCATTTCACTACATTTCGTACTGTGTATGACTGTGTATGTGACAAATAAAATTTGAATTTGATTTGAATTTGTATATGTGTGTGTGTGTGTGTGTGTGTGTGTGTGTGTGTGTGTGTTTATGTGTGTGTATGTTTATGTATTTGTAACTTGCAAGTTATTCGTTCACTCAGATGAAACATCACAACGCCCCTTTGTTTGTGTTTAGTTTATTATAATCAGTTTATTAAAATCACATGCATGTAGTTCACACGTCTGCGGCCACATAATTACACAAATATTGTGTATAAAACTAAATAATGCTTGATTGATTAAAACTTAATTTAGAGCAGTAATGGAAATAGTTCTACATCTATTTAAATTCTTTACATACCATTTATTTAATATTAAGCTCGGCTTAATAAACTTTTGTACTCAGGTACAAGTTCTGTTATTTCAGTGAAATTTTACTGAAGTACAAGTAAAGTTACCCGTATAAAAATCTACTCGAGTTAAAAATTTACTCAGAGTAAAAGTTTCCGAAGTTACTTATTTTTTACAGCGGTAGTGGTGTGGAGGAATCTAGTATAGTAGACAAGTGGATATAAATCTCAAACTAGCTGTTTTTAATTGTTGTATAATGAAGCTGTTTCCCTTCTTGTGCTTAAAGTCAAAGTGGTGGCGTAAATATGACCAGGGGTTTGCTTCAGAAGAATTTAAAGGCATTTCGCTCTCAGATGGGTCTGCATCACTGGCATCTGTTTTGTTCGTCTCCACCGTTCCTGTGAATTTAGAGAGTTTGTGCTCCCCGACCATCAATTTTCCAGGGTGCAAGTTTTTCTTTTGTAAGGTTTGCACGAGGAGCAGAACTGCACATAAACTGTCCAAAACAGGTAGATCCGCAGGTTGCTACCACGCGGAGTTCTGAACAGGCAAAGGCGCGGCCATTTATACACACGGTTGCCAGGCAACAAGGGGTCTATATAAGGGTCCTGATACCTCGGAACTTTGTGTAATCATTTAGGTGGCATTGGTAAGGTATCAGGGCTTGCATGACTTGAACTCATGAAATGACATCTAATGAACATTCTGGTGCAGTCATGTGACAATCTGTGAAATGGTAACGGCTCTGAGTTACTGATCGGCAGGTTGGTGATCAAGCCACAGCATTGCCAAACTTCCTACAGTATGTTGAGCCCTTGAGCAAGGTCCTTAACCCTACCTGCTCTAGAGGGCCCTGTATCCTGGCTGACCCTGCACTCTGACCCCAGCTTCCTAACTGGGATATGCAAAAAAAATAATTATTATTATTTCACTGTGCTGTAAGGTATATGTAACAAATAATTGAATCTAAGGACGAAATAAATTAACATGGATTTAACATGAATTTACAACATGGAATGTGTGGATTTAAAAAAGAATTTAAAAACTTTTTCATGATTTAAAAACTAGCTCACCATGTGCTAGCATTTAAACTTTGTGTCCGTTGTGTTCTTCAGTGTGGCGTATTTGGCAGGCTGTCTCGTCAAAGCTCTGAGAGACAAACAGCCAGAGCTCGACATCACCGAACAAGACGTCCTGTGTGTTCAAATCGCTGGCTTGTGCCATGACTTAGGTAAACACACACACACACACACACACCAAGTTCATATTTTCATATTTCTTGTAATAAAATATATTATGTATGTAATTCACACATTAATTATGTCTCGGTGAGAGATAGTGTTCTCTTCTGCTCTGTTCTGTTTCGGTTCAGAAAGTTTATTAAAATCAATTTCTAGTTTCGGTTTGGTGTAAATCATTACTGTAGTTTTAAGATATTACTGATCTATAAGTATTAAGAACATAGTTAACTACATGTTTAGTGTAGGAATATAGGCACTTAAGATGCACAGATTAAAGAAAACACCCATTATTCATTGCACTTATCCATAATTAATAAGACTAAGGATTTAAAAAATATTAACAGTTGTTTACTTTGGCAGGTCACGGTCCATTTTCTCACTTGTTTGACCGCATGTTTATTCCAAAAGTGCATCCTGATCTGAAATGGGAGGTAGGAACTCAGTCACTGCATAATCATGGATTGTAATAAATATTATTATTTAACATTTTAACTGTTCACATGACACGGTATTAAATAATGATTTGTTCCCTGTACTTGTCATTGGTTTGTGTGTAAGGTATAAATTAATCTTGGCAATTTACATGATTCATGGTTTTGGGTTTTTTTCTGCACAAAAGCAAGGTCATGTAAAGACTTTCAGGATTCCTTTAACTCTACCTGCTAAAGTTGTAACATATTGATAACAAACCTCACTTGGAAGGTGAGAAAAACTTTCAAACCTCAGTGTAAATGTGTCCCTGCTCATTATTGTTTCTCTGTTTCGACACAAATGCAGCCTTGCTTTGAAACAAATAGTTGCCTTTGTAGCTTCTCACATACTGAACTTTCACTCAGTTGAGAACAGGGAGAACATGCAAACTCCATGCACACAGACCCCGAGGTGGAATTGAACCCAGACCCTGGAAGTGCAAAGCAACAGTGCTTACCACTACGCCACCATGCCACCCCTACTAAACGTGGTTCATACTAATTATTATACTAGGTATTTTCTTGTAAGGAACTGTGCAATCTTTTTAAAACATAAGATCATTAACGATTGAGGTGAACACTTATGAATTCATTTCTTTTTCAAATGTTTGCAAAGTATAGTCAAGTCCCTCTTGCACACACATGCAAATTTATGGGATATTTTGTAGAGATTCATGGCAGAAAGAAATCCAGATAAAGTCTGTTTCAGTATCACTTTACCTGAAGTGCATGTTCATGTTTTTTAAACATTAACATATAAAGTGGAATTTTATTTTAAAAGACTTCAATCAAACCAAAGTCACAGTCAACAAACTGAATTCAAGAAGAACGCTTGTGCATGCAGAGCTCATTAGGGTCATGTTAAGCGCAGGAGATGATGGGAACTGTAGTGTATGTGCCTACCTGGTGCAATCATGACATTCCAGTTAAGGCTACAAAATGCGGATAAGTTCAAGGTGGGGAATACTCAAATTTATTTAAAACGCAAAATGTCATAACTGTGCATGTTTTTTTTGTCTCTGCAGCATGAGACTGGGTCAGTGAAGATGTTTGATCACCTGGTGAAGGTTAATAATCTGGAGCCTGTGATGGAGGGATATGGTCTTTCTTTGCCCACTGACCTTGATTTTATCAAAGAACAAATCACAGGAGAACTGGACCGCTCAGAAATTATGGTAGAAATTTAGTTTCATGTTTCTTTACAAGCTCAAACAGATTTAGCTCTTACAGCAGATAGTCTAATATCTTCTTCCTTTGGCGGCAGTACAAGGGCAGACCTACGGAAAAGGAATTCTTGTATGAGATTGTGGCAAATAAGAGAACCGGTATTGACGTGGATAAGTGGGATTATATTGCCAGGTGAGTCTTTCATTCAGACAAAACTCTTCTTTTATGTTGATGCTGAAATCACTCACAAAGGTATCACACAAACCTCATGTTTATTTTCCATCTAAACAGAGACTCGTATCACCTGGGCATCCAGACCAGCTCAGACCACCGCGGTTTCATCAAGTTTACCCGAGTATGTGAGGTCAATGGGAAGAACATTATCTGTGTTAGTGACAAGGTACATTGTTCATATTTACATTAACAGCATTCAGTAGATGTCCTTATGTTTGGCGACTTACATCTATCTTATTAGATGTCTAAACAGTTGGGGTACCCAACAGTTGTAGCTTGGAGTTTAAACCCATGACCTTATGATCCACAGCCCAAGATCTTAACTCCTTCATATATTCTCTATACCGCTTTTCCTGTGTACAGGGTTGGGGGCTCTGGAGCCTATGCCAGGAGAATTAGGACATAAGACGGGGTACAACCTGGACAGGTTACCAATCCATCGCAGAGTGCGCGCACACACACACACACACACAGGCAATTTGGGACTGCTAATGAACCTATTCGGTAGATCTTTAAAAACCAGAGGAAAACCACCAAGTGCAGGAAGAATGTGCAAACTTTACACACACAGACCCATGGTGGGAATTGAACCTTTGACCCTGGAGGTGTGAAGCCACAGTGCTAACCACCACACCACCATGCTGCGACCTTGATACACTGCTGTTTTATTTTAAGTATCCATTTAGATGTTCCGAATGCTACATAAAATATTATTCCAAGAATTTGTAGATGAAAAGGACAGGTAATAATCTTTAAGAAATAATTAGCAGATAAATGTTAGAATTGACACTGTCGTTATTATTTACACTGTCCTAAGAGAAATCACTCACTCCATGAGAAATGAGGGCTAATAAGGCAAGAGAAAAGCTGGTGGATGGGTGAGAAAAGGCAGGTGACAAAAATTTAAACAAAGACAGCTGAATTAACGCAGGTCTTGCACAGCCCTAAATCGAAGGGTGTCTACTTATCCACATTAGCCTAAAAAAGTGTTATATAACAAATAGATCTTTGTTAAATGTGGCAAGATCTTTCTTTTGAATTTCATGTTTAAAGAATAATTTATTTACATTTATTCTTCCACAGAAAGTCAAAGATGTATACAACATGTTTAACACACGATACTCCCTACACCACGAAGCCTATCAGGACAAAGTCACCACGGTCATTGAGGAGATGTGAGTAACATTACCAACAAATATATATGAGGTCTGTCTGGAAAGTATCCAGTCATGTAATGTGGATTACTTTTAACAGACTCTTGACCATCTTTGAAGAGTTTGTGCAACACTTTATTTGTGCTACAGTCATTGGATCATCCCCGACAGCCTTGTGAATCATCTGAATAGATTTGTTGCTGTGCTCACTCAGTCTTTTAGAATGCGATGACCACACTGGACATTTACATTTAGGCATTTGGCAGACGCTCTTATCCAGAGCGACTTACATTTTTTTTTTAACTCATTACACATCTGAGCAGTTGAGGGTTTAGGGCCTTGCTCAAGGGCCCAACAGTGGCAGCTTGTTGGTCGTGGGGTTTGAACCTGGGATCTTCCGAACCGTAGTCCAATGCCTTATCCACTGAGCTACCCCTGGCCCACATGCTCACTTAGTGGTGTATAGCAGGCCACTCCCTTGTACAGTGAAGTTGTCACATATATGCACATTCCAGTCCACTGTCTATTGGCAAACCGTTCGTGTTACTGGGCATAATGTTTTTTTTTTATTGTAATGTTAGGGCAGAGCGGTGAATATACTGTAATGGGTTTGACACATGGTGAGAAGCAAATTCCACAAGCACAAGCAGTCTTTATTCTAGCACAATTCAGCAGCAAAGTTAAAAGTATGCAGTCAAAAACAAACTGGACTCCATATGAACTTCAATACATCTCCTGTTATACTGAACTTCCAGCCTCCTAACACACAGTATGAGTGCAGATCAATCCCTGCTATCCGTTATCACCCAGATGAGGATGGGTTCCCTGTTAAGTCTGGTTCCTCTCAAGGTTTCTTCCTATTGCCATCTCTACCCCTGGGGGGCCAGGTTCAAACCCCACAACCACCAAGTTGCCACTGTTGGGCCCTTGAGCAAGGCCCTTAACCCTCAAATGCTCAGATGTATAATGAGATTTTAAAAATGTAAGTCGCTCTGGATAAGAGCGTCTGCCAAATGCCTAAATGTAAATCTCAGGCCATCTCGTTCGTCGCTCTCGGCTCGTTCATTAGGGACAATCCAATCATTCTGAGTCAAACACTTTTTTCACATTTTATACAAATTTCCATAATTTTCTCTTGATTCTGTTAAGTTGCTTTGCAACAGTGACCATTGTTAAAAGTGCTATACAAATAAAATTGTATTGAATTGAATTGACTGGCAACAGGAGCACGGCGTTCACAGATTGAGCTCCAGCCCAGGTGTATTTGCAGGCCCTGGCTTGTTTCTCACAGGTAGGACGGCATAGGTAAGAGGTCTGAGCGAGACATTTTAGATTGTAAGACCGCTGTCACTATAAAGATTCAAAATCAGTCAAACCTTACAGTACATAACAGTCATACAGTAGCAGAGTGTTGCTAGCTATACAGTACTGGAGACACTTTGCTGCTGTATGTACTTTATACAGTGCCAAGGGTACCTTAGGCCCCAACTGTGTTCTTAACTTCCTGTACAGTGAAGGGCTCCAGAGCCACAAACTACTGTGACATGTATTAGGTTCTGAACTGCGTAAGAAAGACCACCTATAGTAAAGCAACATTTTTGTCAAATTATTTTCAGTAACGGTAAATATAAGGGTTAGATACTGTATATTTTCACACATGTAATGTAATCTCTCCAAAACTGGTAACTAAAATACAAAGATGCCCACACTGCAGGATATCAGAGGCCTTGGTTAAGGCTGATCCTTACATTCTAATCAAGGGATCAACTGGACAATGCAGAATGTCAGAGGCCATAGATGACATGGAGGCTTACACCAAGCTCACAGGTCAGCTCAGGATGTGGTGGTACATGATAAATTACAATATTTGGCACAAATGTTATTGCTTTTATTATCTATGCATGCTAGATAGTGTTAGTGAACAAATGAGTTGTTTTTAGTTTCTAGATAATTTTAGAAGCTAATAGACTATTGTTTTATGATGGACATAATGATGCATGATAAAGTATACAGTATAATGAATTTTAAATAAGAAACCTACTAACATTCTGACCAATTAGAGTCCATATCTTAATAATACTGTAGACCACAACAGAAGGTCTTGTTTTATTATCACAGTGTTAGACATACATTTCATAATACAGTATGTTTTAACATTTTCAAGTAACTGGTAAATTTAGCAAACTATTATCGACAAAATTGAACACGATTATAAATTATAAATTAGATTGCCTTTTTTGACTTCTGTGATTTACCAAACTCTACACATTAAATAGCTATACAGTACAGATAAAAACATAATCTATAACAGATCTGCTGTGGTTTGTGTGTTTGTGATGATCTTTTAACATTCTATCCATGTTACCTCTCCACAGATCATGTTTTTGAGCAGATCTTGTACTCCTCTAATGAAAACCTGTCCGAAGCTCAGTCCATCCTGAAGAACATTCTGTGCAGACGCCTGTACAAGTGTGTGGGACAGACAAAACCTATAAATGCTCATGCGTCAAAGGTTAGTTTTAAAGTTCCTACAAGTGCTTTGGACCAGTTAACAAGCTCTAAACTGTGCAATTCTTTTGAGTCGGATCCTTATGTAATCCTGGGGTTCAGGGCCAGGGGTCTAGGGTGAACTCCTAAATAAGAATGTAGTCCAACTATATTTCCTGCCTCCAATTAGTTCCTAACACAGACACATAACCACAGCTGCATCTTATCCTGTTTTATACAACCTCACGTTAGAGTCAATGTGAGATTACTTCTGCGAGTTTACCCAGATTAATATTGTTCAATCAGAGTAATTAAAAAGGTCATCTGTTAGAAGCTGTGAATCAGCTGGTGAAAGAAATGTGTGTAACTCTCAGTGTAAACAGATTCACTGTATTAGGGGGCATTCTCACATCCCTGAATTTATCCCAAACCTGTGGGACACCTGTGTCAGTGTACAATACAGCTCGACACGGTATGAGAGAAATCCTGGTATCAACATAAAGTTCAAGCACTCTTAAAAATGAAAATTGAAACAAATCCTCTAACATTGTAGCATTGTGTAAATTATTTGTAGGCAGTTCGTGCCTTGTTGTAATGGATCACAGAAACAAGCTGCTACTAACATCATAGGCGCCCTCAGGATCACCTGACCAGACACTTTGCATAACTAATACATTGATAGGTAAATTACCATCGAATTGACATGTAGTGCACTAGAGATGGATGAAAAAATGTATTCAGTTATGCTGAAATGTTAACAATAAGGAAGTCCACGAAGGAATCAAACACAGGTGGCTGTCAACAGGACAGAACAGGACAGGACAAATTTGTGAAGGTAATGATAGCACATGTTCAATTTAAAAACCCCATTCATCCATTCATCACTTGTGCAGACTCCATGAATGACCTCATCCTCTCCAGAGAGTTTGCTCTCTATAAACCGTGTAGCATAAGTGTATGTTTCAGCCCTGTATGACCCAAGATCCTCGCAGTAAAAAGTAACCAGGAACCCTGGAAGAGCAGTTAAATCAAATCAAAGGGTTGTTCCACAGTGTAAGGATTAATCATTCCCTCAGAATGGACAGTAAAGCTATGTTTTAGGTCAATTGTGCAGATTTTTTTCTCTGCTTTTTAGTTAAAGATGGTGTACGAATTGGCTGAATCCAAACCAGATGGCACTGAAGTGGACCTGAAGCCTGAGGACTTTGTAGTCAGTGTATGGACAAAATTATTGTTTTGTACTCTGATTGTGATCATTTGTAAAATTGTGAGATTTGGGATTCATGTCTGATTCATGATGATCTTTCAGGTGTTTGGTTTAGATTTTGGCAAGAACAAGAAAAATCCACTCGACCAGATCTGCTATTTCTACAATAGCAACAATCCCACTAAAGCCTTTCAGATCCCCCTGAACCAGGTACATGCATCAACTTACAATTTCAAACAAGTCTCCAGATGATTTCCTACAAACGTGTTAAATTACTTTTGCAAAACAGGTAAAGCAAGGAAATGCTCTGTATGGATTAGTAGCAAAGACTATTTCATATCACTTGAACAGTAACCAAGTACATTTAATTTTGGCTAATAACACCAGTCCCATAAATGGTAATAACATACAGTATAACTTGTGTCTTCTTGTGATGAGATAGTTTCAAGATCCTGGCTTTATGTTTATGGACATAACTTCCTAAACTCAGGTTCCTGCTCACTAATGTTTGTTGACAGTTTCATGAGCTCAAGCGCCTTGTCTCATGTTCTGGACAGTTTTTTCTGGGGTCCTAGTGCTCAGGGTATTAGATGTTACATGCGTCTTTACACTTAACATAACACTTTGATTCGTTTTATATTGGTTATTTTAATTACAATGGTACCCCTGCATACGAATTTAATCTATTGGAGAACTTTTATATTTTTTCAAAATGCACAAAAAAAAAAAAACACAAAAAAATCCGTAAACTTGCTTTGCTTGGCTTTCCACTGATGCAATCGGGTTTTAAACGGCTCCCAGACAGGACGTACGCGCAACTTAGCCAGGGTTCGGTTCATTCCATTATATCCCCCAAATGCTTTGTATGCTGAGACAAATGTCTAGCAAAATTTCAGTTCCTAAGCCGAAAATTTGTGAGGTGGGGCGTTCCTAGAGGGACCACTGTATGCATTAACATCAGCATGTGAAAGAGCTGTAGAGTTTTGTTGGAGGTAAAAGGAAATCAGTTCAATTCTGTACTTGTATAGCATTTTTAACAGTGGACATGATCTCAAAGCAACTTCACAGTAAAAAAACTTCTGCATATATATATATATATATATATATATATCGCGATTAATCATAATTAAAAGACTGAAACTTTTTGGATATGTAAATGTAAATAATTAATGTAAACTCAAGACAATTAAACTATTTAAATTCAGATATGATTGTTTATTGAAATTTTTGTTCTTCAAACACAGATTTTCTCATGTAAACAACATACCTGCAATAAACCATCAATATTCTCCAAATTAACTGTTGGCTTGAAAGCCATATTTATTACAGAAATAAAAACACAGGTATGTGCCATTTGTGTCATTTGAATTTCAAAACAATCAATGCAATTTACATTGGCGAGGCCCTGTAGAGATTGTTTCGGTGGGGTGTTTTGCTTTTAAGTGATATGTCAAAGACGAATTACTTCTGTGGTATTTAAATTCGTCTTTGCAAAATGTACAGATTACTTTTGTTTTATCCACAGAACCATCCGGCAGAGTTTTATACTGAAACTTTCCGTCTAAAAGTCCTTCCTTGGTCTTATCCATACTTCTTTGCACGTTGAACACACGTCGGCCACAACAGGAAATAAAAAAAACTGCAACCGCGTTAATTGCGTTAAATTTTTTTAATGCGTTAAATATTTCAAATTAATCGCATGCGTTAACGCACTAATTTTGACAGCACTAATATATATATATATATATATATATATATATATATATATATAGTGTATATATAACAATTTCCTGAGAAGACATGCAGTGAAAAGTGATAGACAGTTGTTTAGTTGATGTACACTGCTCCAGTGTTTACAATGTGAAGAGTTTTGAACATGTGAATATTAATACATACATGTAAGTGGAGTAAAGTTTAAGTGTGTTGTGTCTGAACAGGTGTACACACTGCTGCCAAACATGCTTTCTGAGCAGCACATTAAAGTTTACTGCAAACACACCGACAAGGAAAGAGTGGAAGCTGCAAAGAAATACTTTGAGCAGTGGTGTAGGACGAACATCATAGCTCAGGTGACACTCGCTTACTGCAGTGTGTGTGTGTGTGTGTGTGTGTCAGAGACAGTCAGTGAACAAGAAAGTTAAACCTGGCAGTAGATAGTGCTGCTTTAATTTCAATAAAATAATATAAAACCACTTCTTAGCCGTCACAGAAACAGGAAGTGTTTTCGGTTCATGTTGTATGTTAACAATAGCATGGCATGTTGGAGGAAAGTGACTCTTTGTAAGTAAGTGTGTCTGTTTACAGGATGCTGATATACTTTCTCTCTCCTCTAAAGGATGCCTAGTGATCTCTGGTTGATAAAAACATGGAACGGGAAGCAAGGTTAACAATGGAGCTAAAGTAAAGGATCGTCACCAGAGACTGGGTGTTATCAATGATACAACCCTCCTATTACATGTTTAATCTACTGATACTGAACATCTTCATCCTCAACAAGCTTTATCATCAGGAAATATTTGGTATACCTCAAATTTATACGAGATGTGACATGCTAGTGCTTGGTCAAGAATTTCATCAAATCCTCAGTCAGTCCGCACCACATGAGTCTTTTTCCGTAAGGACTACTGCCAATGTGAATGAGCCTCTGGAGTCTATCTAGGGACCATGGAGGCCACTGGTGATTTTCATTGCTATCACAATATTTTCAGGAATCCTTTTCTTTCCTGAGCCATTTTGGTTGCTCTCTGCTCTCCTACTCCTAGCCATTCTTTGTTTTCATCAACCCATATTCTTGCTGGTCTTCCTACTCTCTTTATCATCAATTTGATAAATCTCTTTCCCATCCTGCATATATGTCCAAACAAACACAATTTACACTTCTTAATAACTTCACTAATAGTTTTAGTCACTTTTTGGCACTTTTTTTTTTATCTTTCTATAACATTTTATTTTATTTTGCAATGTCCTTGTTCCTCATTGTCCATGTTCTACAGACATAGAGTGGAATACAGAATATAAGAACTTTAACTGATATATTTCCACTTTTTCAGATGCAAAAGTACTCTTCTAATAATTTCTTTTGAGCCGCTGGTATAACTCATTATCAGACTGCACACGTATACAAAACGGTCTTCACATTCATTTTTTCTCTGTCCAGCTGCATGTGTGCTTTGTTGTCCCCCATCATCTTAAACGGTATTCTTTTCTGCTTTCATTTAACACATTTAGCTACCATTGAAGTCCAAGTGCATTATTGAGCATGAATGCACTTTAATCAAGTTTTTCCGACTGCACAATTAAATTATTTTGTTGTATTAAGTGTATTCTACAGTATTATAGGGAAGTGATGCTTAAATGGTTAGGGCTGTGGGTTAACGGGTTTCTGATAGGAAGTTTGAGGGTTCGAGTCCCACCACTGCTCTGTTGTCACTGTTGAGCCCTTGAGCAAGACCCCGAACCCTATCTGCTCCAGGGGGCGCTGTATCCTGGCTGACCCTGCCCTCTGACCCCAGCTTTATATGAAGGATATGCAAAATAATTATTTCACTGTGCTGTAAGGTACATTTTGTCAAATAACTACATTTGATCTCTTATCTTATTTTACACCATCTCCTCTCCAAACCAGTTAAACTCTCATACACTTACCTGCTGCTCATCACCTCCCCAGTTTTTTGCATAAATGTCACTCAGTGTTTCCTGCAGAAATATATAAAGGAACATTTCTACACTGTAAAAAATTCTGATGCTAGTACTATTGTTTTTCTATGTTATATGCCCCAAAGTATGTGCACCCCACCCCATCACATCCATACATGCAGTTCTTTCCCAAACTGTTTTACCAAATTTGGAAGCACACTCTTGTACTGAATGTCGTCCCATTTTACTTTTCACACATTCATTATGAATTTGCCTTAATTTTTAAACATTGTTTTTTTTATTTATCTAAATTGCACAGATTTGAATTGTACGTGTGCGTGTTCATTTGTCTGGAATATCAACCAGTACCCTAGCTAGTGGAGGAATTCAGGGAAAATTTTATCCCAGCATTGTCTTATTTATTTATTAATTGATTGTCTTTTGTAATGTTGTATATTTTTGTATAAGAGTTTACACAAATTGACTGAGACATCAAGAATGTAAACTTGAGGCCCAACATTTCCAATTTAATTGTTAAACACATTATTAGTTTTCTTGATAGGGTATTTATTTATGTCTACATTTTTTTTCAAGTTCAAACCTTCCTGAGGTTTCTAACTTTTTTATTGAGTGTAATAGGGGTTTGGTATTCTATTTACAGCTATTTAGTTTAAAGCTGATTCATTCTCAGATCTTATCGTACTCTAAGGTGTGCACTGTTTTACTCAGGTCTGAACAGTACTGTAAATAATGATGGTAAATATTGTTTATATACAGTAAATACTTTGTACTCTATTTTGATTATTGTAAACAAACTATTGTAACAGTAACAGTTTATGCTTTACATTTTGCTAAAAGCATTCTGGTGTCCTGTAAGATAATAAAAATACCTTCAGAAGAATCAAGTAATTTTAGTTCCAATGAACTAAAAAAAGTCAGTATGTATTTGACAGAGATTACATTTTCTCTTATCTTAAGTTTACACCCAGTACAGTCAATACTTGGTAGAGTCAACTTTTGGCAGTAACTGAAAGGTTCAATGGAAATCTTTCACAATCTGCTATGAAAAACTGGTAAAGCTGGGAGAGCTTAGTTAGTTTTTGCTGGTGGACGGCTACCAAGTTCCAAGAAATTTCATAGAATTTCCATAGGTTTTAATCAGGGCTTTGACTAGGCCAGAGTAGAACCTTGTCTAAATTGTTCCCAAAAGGCCAATCTGTGGTAGCTTTGGCCTTATGATTGAGATGGAATAGGAATGTCATCCTATTTTCATTAAGCTCACCCTGTATATGGATCCACTCATCTTGCCATCAATATAGAAAAGTTTCCCAGTCCATGAAAATGACAAACTTCCCCACAGCTTTATGCTTCCGTATGCTATCATGCTTTACAGTCCAGGTGGTGCAGAAATTGAAATTGAAATTCAAATCAAATTAAAATTTTATTTGTCACATACACAGTCATACACAGTACGGTATGCAGTGAAATGCTTATACGTCCGCCCGTGACCTTAAAAATAAAAGCTTATGGATAAGAAATAAATATGAATAAAAAAGAAATACAATAGAAAATAAATTTAACTAGGATAAAAATTAAAATATTCTGTACAAATAAAGACATTCTAATATAGAAAATATAGAAATTTAGTGTAAATAAATACAAAAATGAAGAACAATGACTAGGGGCTGTGCAAATATGCATGAAAAGTGTCTTAATAAAGGGACTTGTGTGCAATGATTCAGAAATTAAAATATAAATATCTAAATGTAAGTGTGCATGAATGTCCCGGATGAGTGCGAAGAAACAGTGTCATACAGTAATTATGAATGTTGCTCATATATGCACTGTCGTATTTATATTGGTTTTAATAAAAGTGCGCTAGAACGCGTTCAACTTCATGACTAGCTCGTTCAGAATTATTTATTGTAAATAGTTTGAGGCGATTTTCTAGTCATACATTTCCGTGCAGCACAGCGCCTTAGACCCTCCTGAAGCCCAGCTTCACTGGAGCTTTATGTGCAAGCACAGAGGACCTTTTTTTACTGCAGAAAAGCTGGACGGTAATTGGATAAATGCACCAAAATCTTCACTTCCAGGGAAGCTCAGCTTAGGACGCTGGGCTGCTGCATGATGATTGGAGGAGCTGTTTAAAGGGCGGAGCCCCTTTTTTAATTGACAGCATGTCTTAAGTATACATCAGCGCTACAGAGATTCGAGTTCAGTCCCATGCGGATTTGCAGGTGAAGTGGTACGACGAACTGCTGCAATCTGTATTATTTGCTGGTAATATGAACCATTTTTGTTTGTACAAATCATTCTTTAAATAATAATAAAAAAAAAAACATATTATAGCGTCCTTGACTTTGCTCCTTGTTTTAGCATTGTAAATGCAATGCCTCAGCTATAGAAGCTGTTGTCGTTAATGGCAACAATTGGCGCTACATCAGCAGGTGTAGAGAGAAGCTTCTCCTGTTTAAAACAGGTCAAGTCATACACCTGCAACACGATGGGCCAAGATCATTTGAGCAACCTTGCTCTCCTGGCCAATGAAAGGAAACTGGTTAAGTCCCTGGAAAAGACGGCCAATTGGTCCGACAAGGGCCCCAGACCATTTTCTGCAAAAGGAACGAAGGGTAGAATTTACGTACAAATAACATAATGAATTTTGAGCTTCTCCTATTTTAAAAGCTAGCAGCCACCACTGATCTCAATATCAACTGTTCAAAAGAGATTAATGCATTTTTGGACACCTTCAGCATTTCTTTATAACGTAGAAAGAAATAAAAATAAGTAACGATCATGGAGTTAGAAAGCGACCCCAATCTTTTGAACAGTAATGTACATAAAATAAAAGTAAAGTTTTATCTGTACATTGGTTAGAACACACTTTTTCAATTATACCATTACGTTTTATACATTGGAGGACCCAATACCAGTCTCAGACATGTCTGTCTGTCTCATGCAAAACTGGCTAAACAGAATTTAATATCTAATATAAAAGATAATATCTAATATTACTTTGCCAGTCCTTCAGTATTTGCCTGAAGTTAAACCTGTACCATGAAGGAAATCAAAATGTTTAAATGAAGGGACATTATAAGCAGTTTCCTGCCAGAATATGTCACAGCATCTAGGACTTTTTTGGACGAATAAAGCATTGTTTGCCGTCAAAGTGAGTATGGCTATTTATTATTATTGTGCCTATTATATTAAGGTTTATATATATGTGTCACTCAACAGAGCCAATCAGTAGGATAGTTTACAGTAAATATAGAGTATGTAGAAGACACGGAAACTATCATAAATAGAAAGCACCCAAATCCTCACAAAACACAAATGAAAGTGTGACACAGCATGGCTTACTCAAAAAAAAAGGTAAGTAGACCATGAAAACTAAACCTTCAAAGATGTATGGACAGATCAATGTATGTTCATTGTTTCTGTGGGAAGTTTAAACCAGCTTGTCTCATATTTTGCAAAACCATGGCAGTAATAACAAGCAAGAATGTGAAGAGTCACTGTGAGACAAAACATATCGGCAGCAGTCTGAGGTGAGGGTGTGTAAAAAACCTGAACAATGAAATCAAAATGTTAAGTAAAAGTAATGTCATAAACTGTTACATGATGTATTTAATAATCTACTTTAAACAGGGAGTGTATTTGTCTGATGATGAAAAAAGTACAACTTTTAAAGTGTAAACAAGGCGTAAGATACTTAACCTTACAGAATGTGATTTCTTTGTGCTAATAAGTTAGACAGAGAGTTCTGCTGTACAGAAAGACAGACAGACATGTACATGGGCTTTAACCTCAAACCTCAAATAATAATAATAATAATAATAATATCACTGATTACATTTTTTTTTAGCTTGAACCTTTTAACTATTTCTACAAACTCTTAACCGTCAACAACGCGTACTGATACTAGTAATATACGGAGACAGGCAAAAAAATTTATACACACTTGAAAAGAAAAGCGTGCACAAATATTTTTGAAAAAACTTTATTGCTATAGGTCATATATTAATATATAATAATATGATATTATTATTATTACATTTATAATATGATCATTAATATTGTAGTAATATAATATCCATCCTACTATTCTTCTTTTCCTGGGTATAAATTTTTGTTAGGTTTTACTGAGCATGCTGGAGAATATGAGTTCTTCTGGTAACTTTGTCACACTCACTCATCACTAGGTTTTTTGTTTCCATCTGAAAACTGACAAAACTTCTTTATCTTTCGGCTGTTCCCTTTTAGGGGTCACCACCGTGAATCATCTGCCTCATCTTACTCTGTCATCTGCATCCTCTTCTCTCACACCAACTAACTTCATGTCCTCTCTCATTGCATCCATAAATCTCCTCTTTGGTCTTCCTCTAGACCTCTTGCCTGGCAGTTCCAACCTCAGCATCCTTCTACCGATATATTCACAATCTCTCCTCTGAACATGTCCAAACCACCTCAATCTGTCCTCTTTGATTTTATCTCCAAAACATCTAACATGGGTTGTCCCTCTGATGAAATCATTTGTGATCCTATCCATCCTTGTCACTCCCAAGGAGAATCTCAACATCTTCAGCTCTGCTGCTAATTATGCCCACTCTGCCTCCTGTCTTTTCTTCAGTGCCACTGGAAATACTGAATGACTTTGTACATAATTATGCAGACATGATAAACATTAATAACAAAATTGTTACAGCATATAACATTGTGTCTAAGACCTTTCCACAGTACTGTATATAAACTCAGCAAAAAAGAAACGTCCTCTGACTTTCACCTGTTTTTACTTTCAGTAAACTTAATGTGTAAATATTTGTATGAACACTAAAAGAGTCAACACCATAAGACATAAACTAAAAATGTTTCCCAATGTGTCCCTGAATGAAGGGAGGCTCAAAATCAAAAGTACCAGTCAGTATCTGGTGTGGCCACCAGCTGCTTGAAGTACTGCAGTGCATCTCCTCCTCATGGACTGGACCAGATTTGTCAGTTCTTGCTGCGAGACGTTACCCCACTCTTCCACCAGGGCATCTGCAAGTTCCTGGACATTTCTAGGGGGAATGGCCCTAGCCCTCACCCTGCGATCCAACAGGTCCCAGACGTGCTCAATGGGATTGAGATCCGGGCTCTTCGCTGGCCATGGCAGAACACTGACATTGCTGTCATGCAGAAACTCACGTACAAAACGAGCAGTATGGCTGGTTCGAATGTACCGATCCTATGCAGGTGTTGTCACACGTGGTCTTCCACTGCGAGGATGATCAGTCGTCCTTCCTGTCTCCCTGTTAGGTCCAGTCTCGCGCTGTCTTAGGCGTCTCACGGTGCGGACATGGCGATTTATCGCCCTAGCCACATCAGCGGTCCTCATGCCTCCCTGCAGCATGCCTAATGCACGTTCACGCAGATGAGCAGGGACCCTGGGCATCTTTCTTTGGGTGTTTTTCACAGTCGGTAGACAAGTCTCTTTAGTGTCCTGCGTTTTTAGAACTGTGACCTTAAACGCCTACTTTCTGTAAGCTGTTAAGGTCTTAACGACCATTCCACAGGTGCATGTTAATTAATTGATTATGGTTAATTGAACATGCATGGAAAACATTGTTTAAACATTTAGTTTTTTGCTGAGTTTATAAAGATAGATAGATTCTGAAATCAATACCACATCAACTAAAAAACAAAATGTATAACTTGAGGAAGGAAACCACCAACATTTTACAGAAGTGTTCAAATTTTCACTAACTAATGCTTCATCCATAGTTATAAAGATCTAATAAAGTAAATGTAAATATAAAATTGATGAACAGTTTATCGGTTACTTTAGTTCGGTGTAAAACGTGTTTATGTCACGCTCTTTTTAATCACTTTTATTTTATACTGTATATGTAAACAGTGACCTTGTTTACTTCAGGACATACAGTATTATATTTTATTTTTTTCAGAATGCTGTAGTTCATGGCGGTCGTGTAGCTGCTGCGTGTATTTTGTCCAGACACAACTTGTGCTTGTTGTTTAGACTTGAACTTGTTTATTTGTTTAGATTTGGACGCGTGCGCTGACTGAACATCCGCGTGTGGCGGGAAAACTCTCTCGCGCGTTCCCGGATGTGGCGCGCACGCGCGAGCCGGAAGAGAAGGTGACGTCACCGGCGTCCATCTTGACTCAGCTCTTCCGCGAGCCTCTCGGTCTGCCCCGCTCCACAGCCGCGCCGAATCGGAGGAGAATCCCGCCGCCGGGGTGCCATCATGCCCGGACACCTGCAGGACGGCTTCGGCTGCGTCGTCACCAACCGCTTCGACCAGCTGCTGGACGACGAGTCCGACCCGTTCGATATTTTAAAGGCTGCAGAGAGCAGGCGGAGAGACGCGGCCGCCGCGGCCCCCAAACCCGCCGCTCAGGCCGCCAGGCAGCCCAAGAAGGAGTCGCAGAAGGAGCGCAAGAACCCGCCGCCGGAGAAGAAGGACGAGCCGCAGCCTGCTGCCGCGCCGCCGCCCAAGAAAGACGGAGGTACTGGTTTCCCTCGGACCGCCGCGCGTCCTCTGCGTTAACTCGCCTGCGTTTCGCTCGCTCTTATTATTTTCATTCCGCACGCGCATTCACACAGGGCCCGCCTTCCGCCTCGTGACGCGGATCTGATTGGCTCGCGGCGCTGTCCAATCCGCGCAGCTCTCGTGACTGGCCAATCCGGGCCGCGCAGGCGGGAAACCGTCCGGTTCGTAGAGGGCGGGGCTTGCCTGAATGCGGGTGCGATCAAAGACAACGACGCCACCGTTTGTGTGTGTGTGTGTGTGTATATCTGTGTGCTGTCATGTTGGAAGCTAACAGTGTTAGCATAAGCACTATATTTACACCGATTGCTTATTTTTGTGTAAATATAAAACAGTATTTGTTTATAATCCGGCTCAGAAATGCATTGTAAAGATTTTCTGAGGTAACATTGCAACATAAATGCGTTTTTTTTAAAAAAAACAAATACGTCGTGTTTTTCTTTTTTTTTGGTACTATTTCGCTTCAGAGCTCAAACCGGATTGATCCAGATCCCTTCACAAAGCAAAATTAAAAGGTTTATAATTATACATGCAAAAACAGTCCTTTCTTGTGTTTGTTCACTATTTAGGATTGCACATGTGTGTGTTTTCATGGAGTACGTAGGCGGCACTTGTAGTGCAGTGTGTGTGATGAGGAGATAAAGTCAGCCATGTTGGACAGACAGCTAAAGCCTTGTTATTTTATGAAGAGCGTAGTGGGAGGAACACCTCTGAGGGAAGATAAATGATGACCAGATCACACTTTTTACGTCAGTTCCAAATAACGTACAATCTTCTTCTTTGTTGTTTAATAGCGATTGGAATCCAGTAGGTGACATTACCATCAACTGTAGGTCTCGCTCGCCCTGAAAGCCCTTAATGACGTTGGCGTAATTAGCCGTTTAAAAGTAACATCGTCCTATAAGTTGTCGTGTTCAGCTGTGAACTTTGCCCTTTCATGGTGTTTTGTGGGCTAAACAACCATCCTCGTGAATTACTACGTAATTTTCAGCTGATTCAAATTTATCAGTGTTCGCGTAAGAAGCATAATGATAATTAGTGCTAGCGAAATGGTCACATTACGATATAACGTCATCTCAGAGAACAAAGTCATACACTGAAGTCATAATGTACAATCATTGGATCACTCCATTTTAATTCGGAGACGTATAAAGAATTTGAGAGTGTACAAACGTGACATGTAGGATTTTATCAACATTGGTATGTTTAAATGTATATTAAAAATGTTTATTTATATTAAAAAGACACAAAACAGGTTAGGCGTAAAGTTACAGTTTGGTTTGTCGTGTGTCATCACTCATTGCTGTGGAATTTACATCTGCTTTGGTTTGTGCCCCGAGGAGATCATTTGTTTTTGAATAGTTTGCATCTTTAGTGGGTGTTTTTTTTTTTTTTTTTTTTTAAGGTGAGCTATGTTAAACTTAGTTAAACCCGCCCACTTTGTTCTTACAAACTATAAAAACGTTACGACCTACAAATTCTGAAAACTTAAAACGATGGCGAAGCTTGACGTGACATTCTGCGAACGTCCCAGGTGTGAGGCGGGTGGGAAGGAAGCAGCAGCAACAGCAGGACCAGCATGGACAGAACACTCCCCACCAGCAGGGGGCGCCAGGAGATCGCAGACCGGAGAGACGAGTTCCACGAGAGCGACGTTTTGAAAAGCCACCTGAGGAAAAACACGAAGGAGGAGAAGGCAGCGTAGACAAGTGAGTCCAAAAACAAAATCGTTCCTGAAATAACTTCACGTGTTCAACTTCATTTCTTACGGATGACACAGGTTTTCTTCCCTCAGGCCGGTGGGAGACAGACCACCGAGGGGTCGCGGTGGAGGTCGCGGCGGTCGAGGAGGTCGTGGGCGGGGAATCGGACGACCTGACGGATTCGACTCCCGAGGAAAGCGTGAATTTGACCGACACAGCGGAAACGACAAATCGTGAGTGGCTTTATACTCCCACTGAGTAAGTTTTGGTCATGTTAGTGAGTTTCTATAGCAACAAATAACCTGGTTTGTGTTTGGTTTTCCAGGAGCCAGAAAGTGGAGGAGAAGCGAGGAGGAGCTGGAACACACAACTGGGGCAACACCAAGGAAGAAGCCAGGTGAGGGGAGCTAAAACTTCATGTTAATGATGACGGTCAGTGAGAAGTGTCCCTCTGTGTAACTCGTACCTCTCGAACTTTCAGCGAACTGCACCAATCGGCCGCACCTGAGGCGCCCGCGGAAGGGGAGGAGCCTGCTGCACCCGTCGACTCGGAAAACAAGTAAGCCCCACCCTCACTATATCCCTGTAGGGCAGCGAGTGTGTGAGTAAGGTGTAAGTAAGTACATAAGCTCGACCAGGTTGAGTCGAGGGAAATCTTTAGATGTCATTGATGTGCTCGATTGATTTCCAGAGAGAACGAGGTTGAGGAAGTGAAAGAAGAAGGCCCGAAGGAGATGACGCTGGACGAGTGGAAGGCCATGCAGAACAAAGAGCGGGCGAAGGTCGAGTTCAACATCCGCAAACCCAACGAGGGCTACGAGGGACAGTGGAAGAAAGGATATGTCCTGCACAAATCAAAGAGCAAAGACCTAGCCGTGAGTCATACCGCACTTAACGAACTCTGAGCCAATGAGCTCATCACTGGACGGTTCTTTAGGGGTGTGCATCATTGGTTTTCTTTGTGTGGTTCTCCAGAGGCCGCCTGGAACTCTGATTGAAGCCGGAGATGCTAACGCTGAGTCACTCCACAAGGTGGGTTCTGTTAATTACTTTAACTTTTAGTAGAGAGACCACGACTTATTAGATGTGCAGACCACTGATGGCTCTTACGGGTCTGTCTGAGAACACATGAAGTTGACATGTAAAGTACCTAAAGGTAGGCGTAAATAATATCTTTGGACACCACGTAGAACCTTTAATGTATCACTCTGACACCGCTGTAACAATTTAAATACGTGAATACAACTCTAACAGTGTTGTGTAAACTTTATAGGAAAATTATAAGTTTAGGATAAGTATGTAGCTGTAAAAAGTGTATTTTTAAACTCTGTAAAATATCCGTTTGACGCTTTAGGTGAGTGTACATTATACAAACGCTAAAGTATTATTAGGGACACCTGTTCAATTTCTCATTAATGCAATTATCTAATCAACCAATCACATGGCAGTTGCTTTAATGCATTTAGGGGTGTCCTGGTCCAGGTCCTGGTCAAGACAATACCCTGAACTCCAAACTGAATGTCAAAATGGAAAAGTAAGGTGATTTAAGCAATTTTGAGCGTGGCATGGTTGTTGGTGCCTGACGGGCCGGTCTGAGTATTTCACAATCTGCTCAGTTACTGGGATTTTCACGCATAAGCATTTCTAGGGTTTACAAAGAATGGTGTGAAAAGAAAAAAAAACATCCAGTATGTGGCAGTCCTGTAGGCGAAAATGCCTTGTTGATGCTAGAGGTCAGAGGAGAATGGGCCGACTGATTCAAGCTGATAAATAAGCAACTTTGACTGAAATAACCACTCGTTACAACCGGGGTATGCAGCAAAGCATTTGTGAAGCCACAACCTTGAGGCAGATGGGCTACAACAGCAGAAGACCCCACCGGGTACCACTCATCTCCACTACTAATAGGAAAAAGAGGCTACAATTTGCACGAGCTCCCCAAAATCGGACAGTTGAGGACTGGAAAAATGTTGCCTGGTCTGATGAGTCTCGATTTCTGTTGAGACATTCAAATGGTAGAGTCAGAATTTGAACATGGATCCATCATGCCTTGTTCCCACTGTGCAGGCTGGTGGTGGTGGTGTAATGGTGTGGGGGATGTTTTCTTGGCACACTTTAGGCCCCTTAGTGCCAATTGGGCATCGTTTAAATGCCACAGGCAGGATAATTCACCATGTCACAAAGCTCGATTAATTTCAAATTGGTTTCTTGAACATGACAATGAGGTCACTGTACTAAAATGGCCCCCACAGTCACCAGATCTCAACCTAACCCAGAGCATCTTTGGGATATGGTGGAACGGGAGCTTCGTGCGCTAGATGTGCATCCCACAAATCTCCATCAACTGCAAGATGCTATCCTATCAGTATGTGCCAACCTTTCTAAAGAATGCTTTCAGCACCTTGTTGAATCAATGCAACGTAGAATTAAGGCAGTTCTGAAGGCGAAAGGCGGTCAAACAACGTATTAGTTTGGTGTTCATAATAATCCTTCAGGTGAGTGTATATTGTTGCTTTAAGAAACCTCTTTAAGACCACACTAAGTCCGTGAAGTTTTTTTCTTTTTGAACACGATGGATGCTTATAAAGTATTTTTTTTTTCATCCAAAAGCTGGCCAGAAAGTGATCGTTTATCGATTTCGTTTGTTTGTAACCTTTACAACATGACTTACTGTCAATCCACAGTATTTCTATTTAAAATAAACGCTTTAAGTAACTATTTGTATACGCTGTAGCCGTAAGTTTGTCCACGTTGTAGGCATAACAATTTACCGTTTGTCCACACTGTGGTTGTGTAATGTAACCATTTGTCTGTGCTGTAGCTGTTAAAGTGACTGTTTGTCCACCCTGTAGCCATAAAAAGTGATCGCTTTTCCGTGCCGTAAAAAGTAACCGTCCGTCCATGCTAAAGCAGCTGTAAGGTACCTGTTTTTCTGTAAACTTTAATGTGGTGCAGAAGTTTTAGTTTAAGGAATTTAAACGAGCTAAAAACTTGAAGAAAACGTTACTGCACCCAAACGAGGCTGTACTGTCTGAAGCACTTACTTGAGACCACTCCAAGGCTGTAAATTGTCCGTAGACTTCAGGTACCCTTTGTCAAGTTCCATTTCTGTTTGTGTCACCAGGGCGCCCCTGAGGACGGCTCAGGCGACCACCACTTCCGCAAACCAGCCAACGACATCACCTCCCAGCTGGAAATTAACTTCGGAGATTTGGGACGCCCCGGGCGTGGCCGGGGGGGCTCCCGGGGTGGCAGAGGGGGCCGGGGAGGTGGGAACCGTGCAGGACGTGGTGGGGGCAGGTCTGAGAAGGTTGGTATCATCTATACACACACATGCGCACACACATACGCACACAGGTAAATTTTACTGTCTGACCTTGTGTTTGTGTTTGTGTCTCCTTAGGGAGGTGGAGTGTCTGTTCCCAACGTGGACGACCCCGAGGCGTTTCCCGCCTTGGCCTAAACCCCTGACCTTTGACCCTTGAGCCCCACCTTGACGAGGCCTGCATGCTTATGGATCCTTCGACTATAGATATGATTTAAAAAAAAAATCCAACTTGTAAAAGAGAGACTGTGGTGTAGACCGTAGTGAGGACTGAAACTCCACCCCCGCCCCGCCCCGCCCCGCCCCCGTGTTAACGGACTTCTCTCGTTACACTGAAGCTAATTCTCCATAGAGCTTTTGTATTTAGAGACAGGATAGCTAGCAGGGACGTTCCTACAGTATTTTATTTGATTCCTGGTTTGATCGCTGTTTGAATGTACGGCTTTTTCCCAGCATAGCGTTTTCAGAGTGAGGTTTAAGCTTTCTCTTGTTCTCCTTCTTTTTTTTGGCGTATTTTAATATAAAATTTTTGCTTGTTTTTTTTAGCAAAAGGAGAACGGGTGGGGTTTCGTGCTAATTTTACTGTTATTGACGTACAGAAGTAACGTATCACTTTAAATATTTTAAACAAAGCTCTGAGGTCAAGTTTGTTTTCCTGTTTTTGATTTATTAATTGTTTATTTTTTGCTTGGCCTGTAGCAAAACCGTAAATATGTGAATGCCTCGTTCTTTTGTTTATTTTTTCTTCTTCTTGCTTTATTTCTTTCTATCTGTCCTTTTTATCTCAGTCATTGTGAATGTTCTGTGTGTATTTTTTTCCTCTTGTTTTCTTTCTTTTTTTTAGGCTGGTCCTCTCATATGTCATCTTGTACAAAAAGAAAAAAGTTGGGAACACTTTTAAATATGTGTGTGTGTTCGTGCATGTCCTGATGTTGCCAAGTGGGCGAAGCTTAAGTCTACCTGTTGTAAACTTTTGCTAGCCGTGTACTTAAACTCGGCGTGCACTTCTGTGAGCGGTATAGTCCAGCGTTACGTTGGAGCGTCATAGCTGACCTGCTCAACCAGTCTTGTAGTGAATGGTTGGTTAACTTTAACTTAAGCTAACCTGTGGTGGAATCAGGACGGGTGTGTGTGTGTCTGAGAGAGAGTTTTGCGTAGACAGGCATGTTCTGTGGTAATCGCGTAACCAGATTAAAAAAAATAATAATAAAAATTTATATTGGCGTGGATCTCATCATGACGGTGGTGACACGTGTTCCAGCTAGTTTGTGGTGTAAATGACCGGTGGTTCGAGGACCGCCCTCCTGAGGTATAAGCGATTATCGCACGCACATGCCTGTACACGAGTCACCAAGTTCTCTAACCTGAAGTTTTTATCTTTATTATTATTATTATTATTATTATTATTATTATTGTTGTTGTTCTTGTTATTGTTCTTGTTGTTGTTCTTGTTACTATTAACGCCTCAGCATGCTTAGTGTGGAGACTCCGTCGTCTCACCTTACAATTTTAACGACTGTTTCCATGGCAACAGGACGAATATTCGTCGTTCCTTAAAGGCGTGGTTTATAAAAGAAAGCTAGTCAAATGTTCACGCGCCAACCCTCCAAAACCGATGACGTCCATTTCCTTCATGGGGTTCTTTATTTCATTTGTGTGTGTGTGTGTGTGTAAGAGAAACCCAACCACATTTGTCTCTACACGAAGCACGCCGAGGCTTTTATTCTCTAGCGCTGATTGTTGACATATCTTTGCACTTAGATAAAAGGTTTTTGTTGTTTGTTTTTGTTTTTTTTAGCTAACAAGCACATGATCTGTCCCTGTTTTATTCTTTTAATTTTTTTAAATATTTCCAGCAGCACTACTCGAAGAACATGCTTGATTCAGGGTGAGTGCGTGCGCGAGTGTGAGAATGAGAGTGTGTGCGAGAGTGTGTTTATGAATGTGTGTGTGGTTTATTCTGAACTTAGGAGTGACAGTAAACTGGAGGACACTAGGACATGTAGGAGTCCTCGGACAGTGGGAAACTCCGTAACTCTTTGTAGGACTTTTGGTTTCTGCGGATGTTCTGCATTCACACGTCCCTGTTCAATAAACTTCCTACAGGTGTTAATGTCACAATGCTGATCCCTTGGCTTTTCATTTCTTCTTCTCATTTTACTTAAAATGTTCTTCACAAATGTGAGGATAGTTTGTTTGTTTGTTTTTCTCTAGAGAGAGAGAGAGAAGAATATGACCAGGTGTGTGTCTGCCCCCTAGAGACTGAGCCTGAGATTTACAGGTGTAGCGACGCTAGGCACGGATGATAGTGACATTCCGCTTTCAAGTTAAATGCGAGGATGTAAAATAATCAGGAAAAAAACCCTTAGTTGAATCTGTTAAACCTTGACAAAAACAGTGATGTCGTCACACATGGCATTTAGACACCAAATCAAAAACTGAGTTTAATGTGGTCTGTAATTACAGTCTGATCTGTAAGACAGGGATACAGCCGTGACCTGATGTTCATTCACTCCTGGTCTATGAGTTCAAGACTTAAAAATCAGCTAGCAAAGGTTTTTTTTTTGGCAAAACACAATTTTTAATGATGTAATTCACAACTTTTTATTTAATCACATTTTACCTTTGTACAAGATAAAATTTTTGTCCATGAAATTTTATAAATGGGTGTAGAAGAACTCCATTAGATGACTCTAAAGTGTGGTTTCTTCTTTTTTTGTTGTGTACCAAGTTTCACACATCCATTATCAAACACTTATTAAAAGTAACACTCACTAATTCTCTCCATGTCTGTTTAATAACCTAATTTTTCAACTCCTTCCTTAAGGTTTTAGTGGTAACCCTGAAGGGTCAAGTTTCACGAGATATCGCAAACTGTTTCATGATACGTTGTGAACCCTTTGGGAGATCTCACAATAAAAAAGGACTGTTGTTGTGGTTCCCCCACACTTTCTTTGTCCCACCCATGTCCCTTTGGGAGCTCAGGATCAGGACTACAGAAGGCCGGAGAAAGTTCTGTGACTTTAGTGTTTATATATTATTCACGCATCAGTTGTATATTAAATATATAAAGTTAAAGCGTTTTTATTTTTCTATCAGGACATAAAAAATACCAGTTTGAGCATTATATTATATTATATTATATTAATATACACCATTATCCCTCAGACATTTATTCCCTACTGTAAGCTGTCCTGGCCCTTTAAGAGTGGGCGGGGCGTTGGGAGTGGGCGGGGCTTCCGCGTGCAGGAGGAGGCGATCCGAGCGAACATGGCGGAGCCGCGCGTGAGAGCTCGAGCGCAGGTGAGGTCTGAGGAGAGACGGACAGTGAGACGGACGGGGTCCAGTGAGGACAGACAGGACGGCGCGGTGTTGGTCCTCCGGCTCCTCAGCGCGGCTTTCTACGGCCTGAGCTCCTTCCTCATCGTGGTGCTGAATAAGAGCGTCCTGACCAGTTACAGGTGGAGGTGGGGGAGGGGGGTGTCACATCTGGAACAACTGTACACACACACACACAGAGCTGTCTCTCTCTCTCTCTCTCTCTCTCTCTCTGTCTGTCACCAGGTTTAGTATTTAGTCCCTGAGTTACTCATTAACTCTGAGCACTTCAGCCCCTGGGACACCTGATTAATCAATCTGTTAGAGAAGATCTAGGAGCATAACTCTGAGGGAGGGTCAGGAACACACACGCACACACACACACACAGGGAGATCAGTGTCAACACAAGAGAAACACAGGAATAACATTAACACAAGCCTGCATTTATCATCAATTTCTCCTTCATGTTTTAACATTTATGTGGGGAACTTTAATTCCATACAATTTTATTTGTATAGCGCTTTTAACAATCGTCATTGTCGCAAAGCAGCTTTACACAATCAAAAGAATAATTTAAGTTTGTATGAAATGTGAAGGTGTGTGAATCAGAATGATCAGATCGTCCCTGATGAACGAACCGAGGGCGACGGTGCTGAGGAAAAAAAGTGCCTGAGACGGTGCCTGAGATGGTAATAGGAAGGAACCTTGAGAGGAACCAGACCCAACAGGGAACCCATCCTCATCTGGGTGAACCAGAGAGCAGGAATTGATCTGCACTCATACTGTGTGTTAGTTGGCAGGCAGTTCAGCTATGACAGTTGATGTTAATTGATGTTAATATGGAGTCCATGTAGTTATTGGAGACTCAGGTAGACTTGTCGGAAGTTCCAGTTCTGAACTATCGAACTGTCAAGTCCCCAGAGAAACAGTTGCCAACACCAGTCGAGGCCAGAACCATCTTCTAGGTAAAGAGAACCATCCCCAGTCAGTACACAAATATATATAAAAAATGATGAAAACCATTATATTACATCTCTTTTCTGATGAAGGCGTCAATCGCACGTGCGCCGCCGACAAAGAGCGCGTGTTTGACCCCTTTACTTTTAATTTACGGAGGGAGAGATATTGATCCTTTCTTGATGCAGCAAATTTCTCTGAGAAAAGTAATAATAATTTCCATGAATGAAAAGGAGGAAGAAGAAAAGGTGGAGCTGAAAATTACGTGAAAAAAAGAAAAAGCTTTAGAGGTAAATGCTGTGAAATGCTTTAAATGAACAGATTCTGCCTCTAACAGGTCAGGGACAGTGAGGCTGGATCCAGCAGTCCACCACATCCCACATCATAATACACTGGATCATTAAAGTGGAGATTAATTTTTAAAACCACATACTAGTATAAAAATATAGCACGATACAAAAACGTAAAAAAAGTATTACTGAACATATCTTGGGTCATATTTGTAAAACAAAGGAACAAAGGAAAGAACAATAAGACAAACAACATATAAAACTATGTATAAAGACAATATTTTCAGTGTCCAGTAGCACCAGTCTCACAGAGACCCAGGAGGCTTATAAACAGTTTGACAGCAAAATGAGACATTCTGACAGTGACATTCCGTCGTCACGTCATGCTCTGTGACATGACGTCACTCTGCGACGAAGCACTTTGACCGTACGGTGTGATGAGACACCATGACGATACTTCATGACTTTATTACTGTAATGATATGCTGTGACGATACTTTCTGACAATACATGTTTAAGATTTCTTTGTGTTGATACACTGTGATGAACAGTGTCAGGTGTAAGGTGTTACAAAGTAACGCGTTAGAGTCCTTGGATTACTTTTTTGATGTAACGAGTAATCTAACGTGTTAGGTCGCTATTTAAGTACTCCGTTATTTAGTTATATTTACAAACATGTAATCCGATATTCAGACTATTTATGTCATCGGTAAGTCACAGCAGTCATTCACAATCCATGAGTGTGTGTGTATGAAAGTCGTCCTACAAGCCCCGCCCCTGATACCCCGCCCCCCCTCTGTTATTCCTGCTGTTGTACCCCTATCTCACCTGTGCGGTTTGACTATGGGAGGACCGACGCGTGGAAAGATGGAAACCTAATCAAACCTAGTCCTGGCAGTGAATCATGATGAACCGCGCGAAACCGCCACGTACATGTAGGTGAGATAGGGGTATTAGTAGGTGAGGTAGGGGTATTAGTAGGTGAGATGGGGTATTAGTAGGTGAGGTAGGGGTATTAGTAGGTGAGGTAGGGGTATTAGTAGGTGAGATGGGGTATTAGTAGGTGAGGTAGGGGTATCAGTAGGTGAGATGGGGTATTAGTAGGTGAGATGGGGGTATTAGTAGGTGAGATAGGGGTATTAGTAGGTGAGATGGCGTATTAGTAGGTGAGATGGGGTATTAGTAGGTGAGATGGGGTATTAGTAGGTGAGATAGGGGTATTAGTAGGTGAGATGGCGTATTAGTAGGTGAGATGGGGTATTAGTAGGTGAGATGGGGGTATTAGTAGGTGAGATGGGGGTATTAGTAGTTGAGGTAGGGGTATCAGTAGGTGAGATGGGGGTATCAGTAGGTGAGATGGGGGTATTAGTAGGTGAGATAGGGGTATTAGTAGGTGAGATGGTGTATTAGTAGGTGAGATGGGGTATTAGTAGGTGAGATGGGGGTATTAGTAGGTGAGATAGGGGTATTAGTAGGTGAGATGGCGTATTAGTAGGTGAGATGGGGTATCAGTAGGTGAGATGGGGGTATTAGTAGGTGAGATGGGGTATTAGTAGGTGAGATAGGGATATCAGTAGGTGAGATGGGGGTATCAGTAGGTGAGATAGGGGTACTAGTAGGTGAGATAGGGGTATTAGTAGGTGAGATAGGGGTATTAGTAGGTGAGATAGGGGGATTAGTAGTTGAGATAGGGGGATTAGTAGGTGAGATGGGGTACTAGTAGGTTAGATGGGGGTATTAGTAGGTGAGATAGGGGTATTAGTAGGTGAGATGGGGGTATTAGTAGTTGAGATGGGGGTATTAGTAGGTGAGATAGGGGTATTAGTAGGTGAGATAGGGGTATTAGTAGGTGAGATGGGGTACTAGTAGGTTAGATGGGGGTATTAGTAGGTGAGATAGGGGTATTAGTAGGTGAGATAGGGGTATCAGTAGGTGAGATAGGGGTATACAAAACGTGTGTTTTGTAACGTAATCAGTTACTATAAATTAGTTATTTTAAAAAGTTACGTCCACCAACACTGGTGATAGATAATTATTTTCATGTTAAATATTGTGTATAATATCAGTATTAAAGTAGTGATAACTAACTACTGTAAACTAACTGTGTGTGTCTGTGTGTGTGTGAGACAGATTTCCATCCTCGTTATGTGTGGGGATCGGACAGGTGAGTGGTGTTGATCACCTTCTACATAAACACATACGATATTATCACGATAACTCGCTGTCCATTAGATTTGTATTGCGGTTCTGTAAGTATCAGAGTTTATAGAAATGTCCTGTGTCCATATTAATCATCACAGATGAAGGTTTGTCCATACCAGTGTACAGTGTCACGGTGTGTGTATAAGTGTGTGTGTGTGTGTGTGTGTGTGTGTGTGTGTGAGTTACAGATGTTGGCAACAGTGTGTGTGCTGTATGCAGGGAAATCCCTGAGACTCATTCACTTTCCGGACATGGACCGGAACATTCCACACAAGGTGAA